>NC_052502.1:60091456-60263093 GCF_016617805.1 Bactrocera tryoni | reverse complement strand
CCAATCAGATCCGTAATTGAAAGTGCTAAATTTAAAGCGACACGGCTTAATAGAAAACTTGAAATAAATGCTGCATTCAGCTCTATCTGTGCTATGTTCGATTGATACATTCTCGGCGGTTTATTCTCCAAGTTTTCCAAAATAGAAAAATTAGTACCTGAAATGAAAACAGCGGGAAAAACAACAATACTCTTCACAGCCGTGTGCAAATTTAAAGTTATAATTGGGATTTTTTGCCTATGTGATATTCTATTTTTAACTCATTCACACAGCGCGATTCTTCAGAAAGGATCCTATCGCAACCTTTTCCGATTTCGTATAAGAAGTATAGCTTCAAAAATACATTATTTCTTCAAGTAGTTTTGATAGCTGCTTACGCATTGTGAATGATCGACATTAGAAGAGCAAGAGAGAATAAATAAAGAAAATAAACTTTGTGTGTAATATGTATGTATGCATTTGCGTAATAACATAAATATTTTCATTGCGTTTTAAGGAATGCTGTTGATGATTGGTAACATTTCAAAAGTAACTACACTTCATAATAGTGGTTTTAACTAATTTGGGATGAATTTAGCGATTACTTTGAATTTCCTTCAAGAAACAATTGTTGATTTCATGTTTCTTCGCAAAACCAGGTTTGCCATATTCGCATTTTATTAAAAAAGTGTATTAAAAATTAGTACTAGATTTCTTTAGAGCTGCATACTACCACAAGTAAATTTATCGCAGCAAAGTTTCTTGACCGTTTCTTAAGCGTTTTTTTATATGAAGTTTTTACATTTCTTGAGAGCTGGATACTAAGCTTTAATATTAGGGGTATTCTCTTGCTCATGCAAAACCCTTCCACGGTGCACGAATTGCAGTTATTTCCTCTTGGTGCAGCGGCACAACAACAAACACACGCAGAAAATAACTTGCAATGGCTGTGAAACATGTCAGACCAAAACCCATGTTTGCTTGTGTGCAATGTCACGCAAAAATATAAGCAACCCTGTTTTAGCTGTCATTTTACATAAATACATATTACGTCGTTAAATTGTTGAAGAAGGTAAGTTTTAAAAAGATTTTATAATTTTTATTTTAATTATAAAGAATTTTTACAATTTTCCATAAGAATGAAAACCGAAGTTGCGCTCGGAAAAGGCAGCAGCCAAACAAGAAGTGGAAGGAGGTGGTGCACCTCACCACTCTATTATAGAGTTTTTAATGGAAGAGGCGGAATTTGAGGTAAGTTTATACGTTTTTTTTTAATTTTTGATTTAATTCGGTTTTCTCTTATTTCAGGCTCCAACTGCGCAATTGTTTCATAAACGATTTTTACAAAAATCGCAGTTGGATGTCCCATGGGATCTGGTGCGGTGGAAGGTCCGATATTTGAAGGCGCAGTACCGTAAAGCCAATGACTGGCTCACGTCAACGGGTGCAGGACTACAAGATGAAGCTGACGGCAGAACTATCGAAGGTTACTATTATACAGATATTTTAAATTTATTCTAAATGAAACATTTCTTACTAATTTCAGCAAAAATTGCTAAAATTTGTCCATATTACGACCAGCTGAGGAAAATATTTGGAAAGCGGTTGGCGGCCATGCAACCGTTATCGGTTGAAGGTAACCTTCCTTCGCCTCAGTTATGCCCAGTTAGTCCTGCACCAGAATTCGAAGTAGAATTCTTGGAAGAAGAATGTGTACCTGCTACGCCATCAAATGCCGCACTTCGATCGCACCAATCTCCACACCGGTATCAACATACCAACGGTCAATTCGGCCTCCGAAATCATCCGTTAGAAAATTGGCGGCTATCCAAACAGAAAAAATTGCTATGGAAGCGAAGAAGCTGGAGTTTAATAAGTATAAATTCGAGGAGGAAAAGAAAATTCAAGAAAGAAAGATAGATATTGAGTTAAAAAAATTAGACATAGAATTGAAAAAAATTTACATGATGAAAAATGCAAGATGTTAGAATTAGAAATGAAAGAAAGAGTGGCTATGTACGAAATTGAAAAAAAAAATATGAAAATAAAAACAAGTAAATATAGTAAATTACATTTGTATTTATTTATGATTATTTATGGCAGTTAGATTATTTCTTTAGGTTTCGTAAGTATGAACTTATATAAATAGTTATATCAAAAATAGATTTGGTATACCTAATACCACTATGTATAACATACATATATTACTAATTAACGTTTTATTGATCACCAAACATTATTGTATTCAAAGATTTGCGCTTGGCTTCTGCCTCAGTTATTCGCCGGCCTTTTTCATGTGAAGGAAATTCATCTGATTCTTCGTCGCTATCGACAACTATATTGTCTACGTATTCAATATCGTTAGAAGTAGCTCGGAAGATGTTATGCAATATACAGCAAACAATAAACCAGTTGGAACATAGAATATGACTTTTTTCGTCCTGAATACGTATTCTTAATTCTTTGAGGCTGCCAAAGCGTTCTTTTAGAATCCCAATGCAATGTTCAATCCTCACGCCGTATCTGCTATGACGCAAATTGAAAGCTTTACGCTTTGAATAATCCATTTGTAGTGAATTTGATCGAAATGGCGCGATAAGAGTGGTGGGCAATGAATAAGCAGAATCTCCTGCTAGCCATCGAGAAGAAGAAAAAAGTGAGCCTTCCTGAGTGGAGAGAGCACTAGTACGAAACATGCGAGCATCGTGTATACTGCCACAACCCGCTACTACAAGCCGAATCCTTTTTGAAAAATAAGCCGAATGGTTAACAACTGATGCTTCTGCAAGTTTCAATTCGGTACCATCAATATACCGTATGCAATGCGGTAGCTTATTGTATGTTGTTTTAACGATATCTTGTCTTTCATTCGTATCAGGCCAAGTGATATATCCAGATTTTACCTCCAGAATAGACGAAAATACTCTCTTTGTAATCTTGTAAAGCATTTCACCATCTCCTACACCAAACAGTGTAGCTACTTTCCGAATCGCCGCACTTTCACCTGATGAACCCAAACGATATAAGGTTATAGCTAACTGTAGTTCTACTGAAGATTGCCTAATGGATTGAACGTTGTTAAACTGTGCACTGTCTTTAATCAATGACAATAGCAACGTAAATTGATCTCTTGAGACTCGGAGCATTTGTTGGTAACGTCTTTCGTCTAAATCAGTGTTTCCCCAAAATGGGCGATTACGCCCCCTTGTGGGCGCTGCAGGTGTCAAGGGGGGTGGTAAGAGACCCAGAAAGAAAATGGGGGCGTTGTGTAGAGGCCTGGGGGGTTATTTGTAATTTTATTTAGCTAGGAGGCATCTTAGACAACGACTACATGAGCTCTCGACTCTCAACAACAACTTATGAACATCAACTAATATGAATTAAAAGATTGCTCAAGTGGTGAACACATAGAGCGCGACAGACTGCAAACTACATGAGCCTTATCACACGAAGCAACTTTTGTTGCGGCAACTCTTGGTTTATAGGCGAGGGGGCGACGAGGAGAGGGGAATTGCGCCGAGTTTCCAGTGTTCAGCAACTCGCTTTGTGTTCTTATTCGTAGCAGTTCGCTGCGACGTTTTTCGGCATTCGTGTTCTTTCTTTCGTAGTACATAGTTGCATTTGCGTATATTTTTTTGAAATTAATATTTTGAATATATTTAAAAAATTTAATTTCATCTTTTGGTAAGTAATTTGCAAATATGTATACAAATATACATAATATAATATAAATATTTTAGAAAATGGAGTATGACGAAAAAATCGAATTAATTAAAGATATTGTGAAATGTATGGAGGAAGCCATACAAATTGATTCAGACGATAGTAAAAGGGTGATATATCTTTGTTTTAATAAATAAAATGTATTTCTTAATTGACAGAGCTGATTAATATATGTGATAGAGTGGCCCAAATACCTATAAGGAAAAAGAAACGACAATGGGTTAAAGTAAAGAGTAGACAATGGGTTAAAGTAAAGTGAAAGAGAATGAGAAAAAAACTCGAGCAGAGTTGCGCACATGGATAAATCCATGGTTGCGCAACACAAGTTGCTCGTGTGAAGGTAATGGGCGACAGCAAAAGAGAATCGCCCGAGAATTAGCAACTAAAGTTGCTTCATGTAATCGCAAACCATCTGTCAAATATTAAAATACACACGTTCTTATGGGCAGTGTTATTTTGACAGCTGCACGACTACACGACTGCAGGCCGACAGTTGTCGTTCTCGCTAACTTTAATATCCTCCTATTTTTGCCAACGACAGTAGGGCGACAGTAAAGTTGACAGTAGGATGGAAGATAGAAAGAGGAGGTAGAGTGGTGATGCCACTAATATGTAAAATGTAAAATTATTCACAGCTCTAACAAACTTGACGTTATTTTACAAATAAAAGCATAAAATAGCTATATTATAGCTTTATTATATCATTTGTAGTAACAATTGATAATTTAAAGCAAAAATATTTACCTATTTACTTATATTTTGCATAAAAAATTTCATTTTGAACAAAATATTAAAATTTCATTGAAGTGAAAGGAATTAGTATGGCCACAACGAAATTGTGTACATACAAAATGGACAACTGCGTTTTTTTGTGCACATGCCGGTCATTGTGTTGTTGTTGCTTCTCAAAATGTACATGTAGTAAGATGAACAACGACGTTTTCAGTTCACTGTCGTGCTGCTGCAGTCTGTCGCGCTCTATGTGTTCACCTCTTCAAACTCGGTTCTATATTTCTCTCCGCGTAGTTCATATATCTGTCCTATTTTATTGAATATAGAAAAAATGAAAATCATGTCAATCGGTCGCTCCGTTTCATAACGGGGCATCTCGACAGGATAGAATTTATAGAATACAACTGTCAAACGTATTGCTATTGCCATTGCCAAATCTGTATGTGGGCATTTGCTATCATAATATTATCTTTTGCGCAAAGGTGTAGGGCAGAGATCTGCTTGCTGTGGCCGTAATTATTGTACACTTAGTCAATACTTCTTGCTTCTGCGACTGAACACTGTATTGACTGCTACGTGTGATGCTAAAGAGAAAGAAGTGGATGAAAGAACACCAGCGCAAAGCGAAGAGTGCGCATAACATATTGACTTCGGGCATGACACTTTATTTGACTACCAACAACATGCTTTTGCGCTAACAGAGGAACGCAATTGAACTTCGGCAATAAGCTAAACGCAGTGTCTTATGTCTTCGGCAACAAGTCAAACAAAGTGTCTGCTTGTTTCGTGCGTAACACTTGAAACACTTCTTTGCCGAAGTCAATATGTATATGCGAGCTTAAATTGATCGTCACATGCGGTAGTGGTGTGCGCTTGCACTGCATGCTTTGCGCTGGCGTTCAGTCATCCACTTCTTTTAATGTAAGTAGGCTTAAAGTCAGAGAAACAGCAGCGCATGCCGATCTCTGGTGTAGGGTAGCTGATGTAGCGTGGGGTGAGTAGCTGGCACAATTCCGATTTCTTTGGCGCCGCGATTTGAAGAAGCTATTTCACCACGTTAAACCCACTTTATTCACATTTTTCTCTTCAAATTAATTAAATTATACTATAATCTTTTAAATAAATCCACATTTTACACTTTTAGCAGGTTTTTATTTAAAAAATCTTTTTTTTTTAATTACATTTTACACTCGTTTGAACCTCATTTGTTTACCAAAAATTACGAAGAAATGGAGCGCTGCCATGTGATGACAGGGCAATTCGCTGAAATTCCTCTTTTTCTATATGGATATTTTCTTTTTTAAATTTATTAGGCAAATAAGTAATATTATATAATAATGTTACGTAATAAAGTGTAAGGTTACAGTACAGTACGAAAACTCAAATTTTGTTTCAATATGAGTGCATGATAACAGTAAAATATAACCACTTTATATCCAAAACTCATATTTTAAATATAATAATATGTACTTATATCGTCACCTAAAATACAAACCAATGTATCGTAAAAAATATATTGAAATCGCTGACAGAAACAATAATCAAAATTTATCAATTTTATAACGGAAACTTAAATTTTGTTTGAATATGAGTGCATAATAACCAAAGAATATAACCACTTTCACCACTTTATAACAAAAAGTCAATATATATTTTTATTTTTAACGCAGAAAGGAGTACTACGCGAAAGTACTTCAGTCACCCCGGGTATTCGCTTGGCCAGAGTTATTTTTTTAGAGAGCGGCCGAAGGCCGCCAACGCAGAAAGGAGTGCTACGCGATAGTACTTCAGTAACCCCGGGTATTCGCTCGGCCAGGGCTATTTTTTTAGAGCGCGGCCGAAGGCCGCCAAGGCAGAAAGGGGTACTTCGCGAAAGTACTTCAGTCACATAAATTACGTATTACACATATACCTATGTAGAAAGTATTTTTTTATAGTTAATAAAGAAAAAAGAATCGCGATAAAACAAACAAAGAAAAATTGTTAAAAATCCTACATATTTACTGTTTAAGATGTGGCAAGGCTCGTTTTCCTCATAATTGTAAACAATCTAACCTTTTCAACGATGAGTGTGCTAAGTGATTTTTAAATTAATAAATTTAGGTAAAATATAACAAAATAAAAGTGAAATGTAAGCCTATTTCAAAGATTAGAGTGTGTATTTAAATATACGAAGTAAAAAATGTGAAAAAATTTTGTGAAACATAAGGAAATAACATGTTTTTTAGTGCAAATTTTTGAACTTTTAATCGTGAATATTTTAAAAAATATTAGTAATTTTTACATTATTTTTGGATATTCCTCGTCTGAAGAAGCTCCCCTATCCGTACATACCCCATTTATACGGAAATTCGGTTTTTTTTACCCCTCCGCCAAAGTAATCGGAATCGTGCCAGGTAACTGATGTAGCGCACGTTTTGAGCTTTTGAACTCCTTAAATCTTTTTTGTGGAAAATAAAAAAAGGATATTTATCCTTTCTTACAAATGTATTTCTGGGAAAATAAGATAATAAGAATTCATATATTTGGACTACTATATAATAATTGTGCTTAAGCATTCCTATATAAACAATTTAATATTTATTTTATATTCATTTGTGGTTTTGTGCGCAATAGATGAGCATTACTTACGCCTCCTTTACACTACTCGCGAAGTTAAACGTATTTCTCAAAGCAAAACAATGTCGGAAGTAATAAAGAAGAGACGGCAATACTGTGCGGAATACATTAAATTCGGATTCATTGAAAATCCCACAAACCCATCCTCGCCTTTGCGTCTTCTATGTCTAAAAACATTTTCGAATGAAGCAATGCAGCCTTCAAGACTGCAAGTTCATTTGAATAAAATGCATTCAGATAAGAGAGACAAGAATGTAGCATATTTTCAAGACCTAGAGAAGAAGCATAATACTCAGCCAAGTGTAGCAAAACTATTTTCGGCGGCTGCTAAGCAAGATGACGACGGACTTCGAGCTTCGTACAATAACTTTTTGTTAATTGCTCAAAAAGGCAAACCACATAACATCGGAGAATAGTTAATATTGCCAGCAATAAATGAAGTAATAACTACCGTGCTTCATAAATCGGCCGCAGATATAATTCGAAAAATTCCTTTGAATAATAATTCTGTGCAAAGATGAATTGATGAAATGGCTGAAAACATTGAAGAATCATTGTGCGATCACCTGAGGTCAAGTCAATTTTCAATTCAGCTGGATGAGTCCACTTTACCAACTAATGAAGCATTGTTGTTGTCTTACGTGAATTTTATTAAAGATGAGAAAATATGTGAAGAACTATTATTTGCTAGAAATTTAGAGACCGATACAAAAGGCGAAACCATATTCAATATATTGGAAAAGTTTTGCGATGAGAAAGAAATTCCTTTGAAAAATATTATTTCTGTTGCTACGGATGGCGCTCCGCTATGACAGGGTGCCATAAAGGTTTCATAGCGTACTTAAAAAATAAAATTCCAGATGTCCTTGGTGTACATTGCGTTATTCATAGACAACATTTAATTGCTAGAAACTTAAGTGAAAAACTATTCCAATCACTGCAATATGTCATCAAAGCAGTCAATAAAATCCGCAACAGCTCTTTGAATGATAGATTATTTCATCAGCTTTGTGTTACTAATGACGAGGATTTCAATCGTTTGTTGTTTCATACTGAAGTTCGTTGGCTATCAAGAGGTAATTGTCTGGCTCGATTCTACAACCTGTTTGACTCTGTTATAGAGTTCTTGGAAACTAAAGATACAGAATTTCAAGACAAGCTCATAACATGAATGATATATGTACATAGCTTACATGACAGACCTGTATAAATTGTTCAACGACATGAATCTCCAACTGCAAGGCGATAAACTAAATTTAATTAAACCAAAAAACGTCGTTGCTGCTTTCGCAGCCAAACTGCTTCTACACAAAAAGAATCTGGGCAGACGTGAGTTTCACAGTTTTCCGAATTTATCAGTATCATGCAGTAACGACGAATTGTTTGCCTACTGCCAACATTTGGAAAACCTCCGCATTGACTTCACCGAACGATACCAGGACATTTTGAACTTGGAAATACCAGACTGGGTGTTGGATCCGTTTTTAAATGTCAACACAGCAATGTCACCTCAGCTGGAAGAAGAACTTATAGAATTGACAACAAACGGGGAAATAAAAATCAAGTTCAAAAATGGTTACCAAGAATTTTGGCTACAAAAACCGATCTCGCAATTGTGCCCTGGATTGTGGTCAATCGTTCAACGATTCTTGATAGCATTCCCATCGTTATATTTGTGTGAACGTGGATTTAGCGCTGTGACAACACTGCTTAGTAAAAATAGAAATCGTTTGCTTGTTACCGAACGTGGCGACTTGCGACTGTTCTTGGGTAAATTGGAACCTGATATTAAGAAACTTATTAAACAGCATCAGATTCATCCTTCACATTAGTTTTTATATATGGATCGATTATTTTATTTTTATTTTTAATAAAATATTCTCTGTTTTAATACTATAAAGTTGTGTTTCAATAATCATTCTTATTGGCAGGTGGAGCCCGTAAGAGTTAACTTGAGACCTAAGCGCCGTTGTATGTTACCTACTGCGCTCCGGTTTCAAGTTGCTGGTTATAGTAAAAGTTTCGTTTAGAATTCTCCGTTAATATACATATATAGGTCACAATAATTAATTTGAAGTTATAGTGGTTTTAAAATAGGTGAAAAAATGGGGGCGCTAAAAAAATATTTATTCTCAAAGTGGGCGGTAGACGAAATAAGTTTGGAAACCACTGGTCTAAATAGTCAAGAACATTAGTCCTCCTTTCCGGGATGGTTCGATAAGATAATTGTAAGACTTTCATCCAATTCATCCATAGTTTTCCAATAGCTAACGTCGTCTAAAAAGTTCAAATATTTGATTTTTTAAAGCTTAAAAATGTGAAAGATACAATTACCATCCAAATGTTGTAATACTTATATTAGAAGCAGATTTTTCAATTATAAAATTAACAAGTATTTGTTTCTCAGTTTGGGCATTTGTAAAAAATAAATTCGTTAATCTTTCGCAATTTGTTTTGTTTTTATTTATTCAATCCCAATACTATGAAAAGAGTCATTCACAATAGACATTCACAAAAGTTTAGCATAATAGTCATTCAGGCACGATTCCGATTACTTTGGCGGAGGGGTAAAAACACCGAATTTCCGTATAAATGGGGTATGTACGGATAGGGGAGCTTCTTCAGACGAGGAATATCCAAAAATAATGTAAAAATTACTAATATTTTTTAAAATATTCACGATTAAAAGTTCAAAAATTTTCACTAAAAAACATGTTATTTCTTTATGTTTCACAAAATTTTTTCACATTTTTTACTTCGTATATTTAAATACACACTCTAATCTTTGAAATAGGCTTACATTTCACTTTTATTTTGTTATATTTTACCTAAATTTATTAATTTAAAAATCACTTAGCACACTCATCGTTGAAAAGGTTAGATTGTTTACAATTATGAGGAAAACGAGCCTTGCCACATCTTAAACAGTAAATATGTAGGATTTTTAACAATATTTCTTTGTTGGTTTTATCGCGTGATTCTTTTTTCTATATTAACTATAAAAAAAAAATACTTTCTACATATGTATATGTTTAAACGTAATTTATGTGACTGAAGTACTTTCGCGAAGTACTCCTTTCTGCGTTGGCGGCCTTCGGCCGCGCTCTAAAAAAATAGCCCTGGCCGAGCGAATACCCGGTGTGACTGAAGTAATATCGCGTAGTACTCCTTTCTGCGTTGGGGGCTTTCAGCCGCGCTCTAAAAAAATAACCCTGGCCGAGCGAATACCCGGGGTGACTGAAGTACTATCGCGTAGTACTCTTTCTTCTGCGTTAAAAATAAAAAAAAATATATTGACTTTTTGTTATAAAGTGGTTGTTCAGAGCACTCAGAGCGCCACCTGATAATTAAGTGGCATCACCTACTACTTTTTGTAAATTTTGGCACTCTGCAATCCTGTCATACAGTAGATGTAACAATTGCTTAAATAAATTACATTCGCTTTTATAACGTGAACAAAACAACACGCATTCGGCTTTTTTGTTCTATTTCGCTTTTCATCGCTATTCGTTCGAGCGCAAAAATTCTTGCGCGACGACATAGATTTGTTGGTGACCCCGACGTGATACCGCGTGCAGTTAGTTACTTTGCATACTTTGTTGCTCCTTTCGCAGTACCGTGTACAGATCACCAGATCCTACAGTTATCTCATCGCGGTTAATAGTTTTGTTGTTCGTGGTTTTTTCTCCTTTTTTGCCGAGCAAAAATATGCAATGTACAAATCACGAAATTCAGCTGTTAATTTAGTAAAACAGTTTCATTTAAACCGTATTAACATAAACAGTTTGCCGTGCAAACAGTTACCTCGCAACATTCGAGCGTTCGTACAAGTTTAAAAAAAATGTCGTTCTTAAAAAGTAAAAGTGAAGACATTTTACGCAAATTAAATTCAACACCACTTGGTATGGAAGAACTTAATTCTATGGATCATGCAGAGCTGTCAGTCCGATCAGAACAGCTCGATCGAATTCAACGCAGTCACAATTGGAGGAAGAGGACCCTGATGAGCTTGAAACCACCACTCGCGATGAGTTTGCTGCGACTTTCATCAGAGTTATGGCAGCGTTCACGAGGGAGTTAAACAAGTTGGATCCTCAAGTAATGTCACCTACTAGAAATCAACCTTTACAGGAGCAGCCATCGGTCATTGTGATGAAACAACCAAAGTCTCGTCTGCCGCTGTTGCAGCTACCATCATTTGGAGGAGCATATACAGATTGGCCGAACTTTTTTGGCATGTTTCAAACAATAGTATACGATGACACAGAATTGTCAAACTTGGAAAAATTCCAGCATCTTCGTTCATGCCTAAAGGGAGCAGCACTGGATACTATCCAATCACTTGAAATGCGTGACGAAAACTACACAATTGCTATGAAATCACTTAGTCAAAGGTTCAGTAATCGACGTTTGATTTTTCAGGCACACATTCAAGAGCTATTCGGATTGCAGAGGGTGAGCACTGACAAGAAATCAGGAGAATTGCGTTCGCTGGTGGACAAATTAGTATCGCATCTTCGAGCCTTGCATTCGTTGGGTACGTTTGAGCAAATAGCTAATTGTTTGCTTCGGCATATCGCTGCACAGAAATTGGTTCCCGAAACACACGCATTGTGGGAAGAAAAGATTCTAGTTGACGAGTTGCCCACGTGGACGGATATGGCTACGTTCTTGCAGAGGAGATGTCAAACATTAGAAAATGTGACTCATGTTATGGTAACAAAAACACCTAGCACACAGGTGAGCAATACAAAGTATCGTAAAAATGCCTTTGTTGTTTCTAAGACTTCCACCAAAAGTTGTGCGATTTGTCAAAAACATGACCATATTGTGTACACGTGCCCACTATTCGCAAGTTTGATTCCAAGTGACAGGTAGAAGGAAGCCAAAAGAGCACATCTGTGCATAAATTGTCTCAAACCAGGACATTAGGTGCAGCAATGTAAATCTTCTACATGTCGTTGTTGTTCCATGAAGCATCATACCCTGCTGCATTTTACTCAAGTCCACCCAGCCGTAACTAGTATTTCTGAAACCACACCTGGTCCATCACAGCCAGCTGTCCTCGTCACAAGGACAGCAAAAAGTCGCTCTCCTTCACCTCAGTCACGCTCTTGTTCAACTAAATGTGTGCTTCTTGCAACTGCTATTTTTTCGTTCGTAACAGTGTCGGATCGCTAATACCATGTTGCGCGATCCTCGATTCTGCTTCACAAATCAACTTTATAACGACGAGATTAGCAAATCAATTACAAATTAAAAAATCTAAATCATCGTTAGCAATTTCCGGTATCGGAGATTCGGAATTTATTGTTAATTTTAGCGTCAACATTTCAATTCATTCTGTACATAACAGATTCAGTGCCAATTTAGAATCTGCCGTAACTCCAACAATCACCGATTATCAGCCAAATTATCCACTCGAAATCTATGATTGGGATATTCCAGCGAATATCAACATAGCTGATCCCGAGTTTCAGAGGACCCAACCTGTGTAGATCTTCTCCTAGGTGCGAGCATATTTTTTGATTTGCTTTGCATTGGTCAAATTCGTTTAAAAAATAATTATATTCTCTAAAAAACACATTTTGGATGGATTGTATAGGGCGGCCAAAGCACATCGCCAAAGCTACCATCGTTTACAACAACAGTAACAACATCTCTTGAGTGTGATGCAGATCATCCATCTACCAATGAACTGGTGCGTTCATTTTGGGAAACAGACAACAGCTTTGAGCCCATTAGTAAGGCAACAAGAGAGGAACTCGATTGCGAAGATCACTTTAAGGCAAACTACAGTCGTTTGCTGACAGGCGAATATTCGGTTCGCTTACCTCTAAAGCCCAGTATTAGCCTTCTTGGTGATTCCTACGAGCAAGCGTTACGACGGTTTCTAACTCTTGAGAGGCGTCTCGGACTTAACAAGGAAGTAAAATTACAATACGTATCTTTTATGAAGGAATATCTCGAACTTCAACACATGTCTCCAGTATCGAAGCCAATACCATTGCTACCCACATATTTTATCCCACATCATTGCGTGTTCAAAAATGATAGCACAACAACAAAACTTAGGGTCGTATTCGACGGCTCAGCACAGACTACAACTGGTTATTCATTAAACAATGCGCTGATGGCAGGTCCAACCATTCAACCAAAGTTAGCCGATACTCTTCTTCGTTTTCGTGCAAATCCGGTCGCCCTAACAGGAGACATTTGCAAAATGTATCGGTGTATTCGAGTCACCGCACCTGATAATTACTTGCAATGCATACTTTGGAGGGACGATCCAAAAGATGACATAAAAATATTCAAACTCGATACGGTTACTTATGGGACAAAGTCTGCACCATTTTTGGCTATTCGCACCATACATCAACTTGCGGTCGATGAAGCAGTTTTATACCCCATTGGCTCCAAAATAATTCAACGCGATTTTTATGTCGACGACTTAATCACTGTTGCGCACACCATTGAAGAAGTAAAAGAAATAGTGAAACAAACCTCTGAGCTGTTAGGTAAAGGAAATTTTAAAATTCGAAAGTGGTGTTCAAATAAACCACAAGTGCTTAGCAATGTGCCGGATACAGATAAGGAGAAATTAATCAAATTCGATGATGGAAGTGTTTTGACAAAGACGCTTGGACTTCAATGGAATCCCGAGGCTGATATTTTCATATTTTCGTTTACTCCTCGCCAAAACAATAAAAAAATTACTAAGCGCTCAGTTTTGTCGATTATTGCTCAACTTTATGATCCACTGGGATTAATTGGACCCGTAGTGTGCAAGGCAAAAATATTCCTTCAGCGACTGTGGGTGGAGAAGATCGATTGGGATGAAAGTCTACCAATGACTTATCAAACAGCATGGCTTCAAATTTACGATGAGTTTAGTAGTATAGGAAATATGACCTTTCCACGATATGTTGGCTCACCAAAGTCTAGCTTGGAATTACATGCATTTTGTGATGCCAGTCTCTCAGCTTACGGCACCTGTATCTACGTAGTATCTTGTTTAGGTGGACACGCACATTCCACGTTGTTCTGTTCGAAATTAAGGGTTGCGCCATTAAAAACGGTCACAGTTCCTAAACTAGAGTTATGTGCAGCTGCGCTTCTAGCTCAAGTAATTCAGTCTATATGCAATTTACGAATATTTAACTGTCGGTTCTTTTGCTGGTCGGATTCCACAACGGTTTTGTCATGGATCAAGGAGGAGCCTTCAGATTTTAATATTTTTGTCGCCAATCGCATTACAAGTATACAACATTTAACAAATGGCATGGAGTGGCGGTATGTACCAACACATCTGAACCCTGCAGACATCTTGTGGAGAGGTGCATCGCACATAGAGTTATCAAACTCTTCACTTTGGAAATTTGGACCCCCATTTCTGCTTGATTTGGAAACAAATTGGCCTAAAAGTAGTATTCGTGTTAGAAATTTACCTGAACGGCGGAAAAATGCATTACTTTCGTCAACTTCAGTAACTGATATTTCGCTTGATTGTAAATATATAAACTCCTTTACAGTAATGCAGCGCATATATGGTTACGTCCACATGTTCATCAAAAAGGATCATTCTGGTATTCTCGATACAACACACATTCAACAAGGAACCTGGTATTTACTTCGCATGGTGCAAAGAGTGAATCTTTCTTCTGAATACAAAGATCTTAAAAGGTCTGTGTGAATAAGTACTTCGAGTAAATTGGCGTCCTTGGCACCATTTTTAGACTTATTTGGATTTATTCGAGTAGGTGGTCGTTTAGAAAATGCATTTTTGGATTACCATTCACGACATCCAATCATTCTACCTAAGGGTCATCCCCTAACAGAATCTATTATAACACATTTTCACCATCAGAATTTACATGCCGGACCTCAAGCATTACTTGCTGCAATACGACAACAATATTGGCGCCTGGGAGGAAAAAAGGTGGTGAGTCACATAATAAGCAAGTGCGTGAGATGTTTCAGATTACGAACCAAGATTTGCGAACAGATTATGGGAAACTTATCAGAAGACCGCGTCCGTCAAAGTCGGGCCTTTCTAATCACCGGAGTTGACTATTGCGGACCGTTCTACTACCGATCTGAAATAAGAAGCAGGCCATCAACGAAATGTTACATAAGTCTCTTCATATGTTTTACAACGAAGGCGGTTCATATGGAAGTCGTAAAAGATCTATCAACAGAATCCTTTCTAGCAGCATTGCGTCGTTTTTATTGTACCCGTGGAAAACCAAAGGTTATTTGGTCTGATAACGCAATAAACTTTGTTGGAGCAAGAAATGAAATGGCAGAATTACAGCAACAATTTCTCAAGCAGCAACATGTTGAAGCAGTTTATCGGCAGTGTCTTGTTGAAGGAATTAACTGGAAGTTTATTCCACCTCGGTCTCCTCATTTCGGAGGTCTTTGGGAGGCCTCAATTAAAATAGCGAAATTCTATTTCTGGTGAATTATAGGTTCTGCAGTACCCCTTTTGATGAACTTAGAAATTCGTATGTCAGATCTCAGTAGTTATTAACTCTCGACCACTTCGTCCAATTACAGAAAATCCCGATGATTTAGATGTTCTCACACCAGGCCATTTCCTTATAGGTGCACCACTAACGTCTATACCGGAACCAAACCTTTCAACAATAAACACCAGTCGACTGAGCAACTGGCAGCGAATACAATTCATGCAACAGACTTTTTGGAAGAGGTGGAGTTCCGAATATTTATCACTTTTGCAACAACGCTCACGATGGCGATATCCAAGGAACAACCTCCCAATTGGAACTCTTGTCCTTATCATGGATGAAGCATTGCCACCACTCAAATGGCTGCTTGGAAGAGTCACTAAGGTCTTCCTGGGGAACGATTCTAAAGTTCGTGTAGCTGAAGTTAAAACGGTCAATGGTATTTGCAAACGAGCCATCTCTAAATTGTGCGCTCTTCCCATCGATGATCATTTAGCTGGCGGTATGACTCGCCATCGGAGGGAGTATATTCAGAGCACTCAGAGAGCCACCTGATAATTAAGTGGCATCACCTACTACTTTTTGTAAATTTTGGCACTCTGCGATCCTGTCATACATTAGATGTAACAATTGCTTAAATAAAGTACCAGAGATAAAGAGATGCCCAACTCCTCTCTCACTGGAACTGGAGAACAATTGCTAAACGTCAAAACCACCTAAACTTTGACAGTTGACTGGATTGGGGAGGTTTTGACGTTTAGCAATTGGAAACGAGCCACGGCCAGATTGAAATCTTACCAAAAAAATATGTAAACGGAGGAATTTGTTTCCGCTGTTCAAGATCGCTAATAAAAATTTAAAACAATGAAAATCAAAGAAAATGCGAAATTGAAATATATTTCATGAAACGTTTTGTAATTTGATGCATAATAGAATTAGTTTTCAATTACAAATGATTAACAACATTTGATAATTGAGAACTAACAGGCTTAATTCACCTTATTAAGTATTGAAAGGTGAAAAGTCAGTTGTTTTAATATACCATAAAATCATAAAAAAGGATTTAAGTAGTTTCGTGATATATTAAAAGTACAATATATAATAATCTGCAATCGTAATAAATGTTGAGTGTTTTAATTTAAAATGCCCAAAAATTCTTATTTTGTTCGATCTGGCCATAATGGAAAATGTTATAAAAAACGCTTATTTTGAGGCGCTCTCACACTGGAATAAGTTGGGCATCCCATTACCCCTCTAAATTACATTCGCTTTTATAACGTGAACAAAATAACACGCATTCGGCTTTTTTGTTCTATTTCGCTTTTCATCGCTATTCGTTCGAGCGCAAAAATTCTTGCGCGACGACAAACAGTGGTGAAAGTGGTTATATTCTTTGGTTATTATGCACTTATATTTAGACAAAATTTAAGTTTTCGATATAAAATTGATAAATTTTGATTATTATTTTTGTCAGCGATTTCCATTTATATTTTATATAAAGTGGTTATATTTACGGTTATCATGCATTCATATTGAAACAAAATTTGAGTTTTGGATATAAAGTAGTTATATTTTTGGTTATTATGCACTCAAACTCATATTTTAAATATAATAATATATGTATTTATCGTCACCTAAAATACAAACCAATGTATCATAAAAAAATAAATGGAAATCGCTGACAGATATATGTATATAATATTACTTATTTGCCTAATAAATTTAAAAAAGAAAATATCCATATGCATGAATAGAGGAATTTTTGCGAAAAAGAGGAATTTCAGCGAATTGCCTTGTCATCACATGGCAGCGCTCCATTTCTTCGTAATTTTTGGTAAACAAATGAGGTTCAAACGAGCGTAAAATGTAATTTTTAAAATAGAGATTTTTTAAATAAAAAACCTGCTAAAAGAGTAAAATGTGGATTTATTTAAAAGATCATAGTATAATTTAATTTATTTGAAGAGAAAAATGTGAATAAAGTGGGTTTAACGTGGTGAAATAGCTTCTTGAAATGTTCGAATTTTGCGAATTTTTGAACTTTAAGGTCGAATATCTCGTAAACTAAGCGTTTGCGGCACCTATAACCTATTATTTTTATACATAATAGAAAAATTTATAATTCATCATTCATTTCGAGCGCTCGAAAAAAAATAACCCTAGTCGGTCCAACACCCCGGCCTTCATAAATCTTCTGTGTCCAACTTCTTCTTCTTTCTGCAATAATAATGAATTATAAATTTTTCTATTTTGTATTTCTCATTTTTACCAATTCTCTTTCAAACTCAAATATCGAGAGTATCGATAATTCGAAAACGATCAGTGCATGAATCAATAAATTCGAATTTACAACAGCGATGCCATAATTTCGAACATAACCTTGCCATTTTCGTTGAAGTGAAGTGATTGTGAAGTTTTACATAGTTTTATAAAAATAACAATAAAAACCATTTCTCTAATTAATTAATTAAAGAACATCAATAATTACGTGTATATAATTGATAGAAAATATATTTTTACCGTCTAAAGGCGTGTAAAGTCCGAACGAGATATTTTGATTTCGGGAAATACGATGTTTTTCTATTAAAACAAAGAAAATATTGTTTTTAAAAGCACGCGCCTAACATATTCGTAAAGTAGAACTAAAAACGAGTATTTTAAGACATTTCCCGTGAAAATTGGTGCACGTTTTCAGAAAAGCCGCTCTCCTGAACCTTTACCATATTCGTAAATTAGAATTAAAAACACGAATTTTAAGATATTTCCCGTGAAAATTGGTGCACGTTTTCGGAAAAGCCGCTCTCCTGAACCTTTACCTTATTTTTTATTGGTAGTTATTCTTTTTGACTATGTTATGGAAAATTTAATATTTGTTATCGACATATTTATTTTCATTCACGTGTAAATACGTCTCTAAAGGATGAAATGTAAGAGGTGATTAGACCTGTTCGTATTCAATTGAGAGATTTTCGTGTCTGCCACATTGTGAATTGCAAAATCATCTGCAGTCATAAAAATTTTCTCTAATTGAAAATCTCATTTTTTTAAATATTAGCTTGGTTTACCTCAAAATGTCTCAAATAGTGAGTAGAGACTGCTTATAGAATTGCACAATAAAACCAATAAATGCATGCTATTTACTTCGATTCTCATCTCAAGATGTAAACTGAATAATCGCTGAAAGATAGGAGCAGAGATAGTTATTGTACTGTTTGGCTTGGATAATATCAACGAGATATCAAATTTTGCTAGCGGAGACAGGGAAAAAGGTGAAAATATCGATAAATTTTGCGTTTATATTTAAATAAAAGTGATGTGCGTGATGTGACTTCGTTATAATTGTATTTAGTTGGTCTAATCGTCTCGTTAGTGTGATATGGAGTCGAGTTCTTCATTGAATTTAATAAAGGCTTTAGAGAAGCGTAGATTAAAAGATAGTTTTGAGAAGAAGCGTCTCAAAGATGACATGAAAGCGAAGGAAACTCCTGAAGAGAAAAGGGTTCGTCGTTTAAAAGAAAGAGAAGCGAAGGAAATGCGTCGCCGTGAAAGGATGGGATGGGATACTGAATACCAGCATTACACTGATCAAGACAATCCGTTTGGAGATTCAAACTTAACTTCTACATTCGTTTGGACGAAAAAATTAGAAAAAGATGGTTTGCGTAATGTATCGACAGAAACTGTTGATATTTTATCACGCCAGAAGCTTCTGGAAAACAAACTTGAACTTGAAAAAGTAAAAAAACGGAGGTTAGAGCGCGAACTAGAGAAGCAAGTACGTGAAGAACAATCTGTTTTGCAGCAACGGGTTAAAGAAGCTGCACAGTTTCAGGAATGGGAGTTGCAAGAAGATCAGTTTCATTTAGAGCAAGCACGTCTGCGGAGTGTTATAAGAATACAAGATGGTCGGGCTAAGCCAATTGATTTGTTAGCGCAATATTTGTCAGGTTTCAAACCAGAAGATACAAATGAAATACAAATGCACGAGCCGTATGCTCTGTTAAATGGCTTGAGCTTAAAAGATCTTGAAGATTTATTAATTGACATTAAAATATATGTGGAACTAGATAAAGGCAAAAATACAGATTTTTGGAATGATATGACAGTAATTGTGGAAGACGAATTGTTTAGACTAAGAAAGAATACGAACAATTCTCTTGAAAACGGAACATGTGGGCGTAGAGAAGGAATTCATGACTGCGTAGCTAAAGATGTCGCTGAAATTTTTCGGAAAAAGAATGCAAAGCAATTAAATGAGTTACGATTCAAAATAGAAAATAAAATAAAATCTAGATCAGACGGTGTAGACATTAGTTATTGGGAAAGTCTACTTTCTCAATTAAAAGCACATATGGCTCGAGCTCGTTTACGTGATAAACATCAAGAAAATTTACGACAAAAACTAAATCTTCTTAAAACTAAATCGGAAGAAAACGACAATTCGGTTGCTATGTTAACATCGAATATTAATGAGTGTGTAGCTTCTTTTATTGAGACAGGCTGTAATGTTGATAACGACCTGAAAAATGATACAAACACTTTACAAACGTTCTTTGATTTCTACGAAGACGGTCGGTATTCTCCAAAATATATATCAAGCCTTGAGGACGATAACAATTTACCGATTGTCACAGAGGAAGAAAACTATCTTGGAATAGAATTATTACGTACTGAATCGTTAAACAATAAATCACACAAAGAGTCCTTTACTGTTGAAGAAAGGAATATGTGCAAAGCAATGCGAAAAGATATGGGAAAAGATGAGGCTGAGTTCTCTGTCGAAGTGCCCTTAGAAGTAGTTCAAGTGGCATCTGATAAGTATAGACCTCGTAAACCCCGTTACTTCAATCGTGTGCATACTGGTTTTGAATGGAATAAGTATAATCAAACACATTATGATATGGACAATCCTCCACCCAAAATAGTTCAAGGATATAAGTTTAATATTTTTTATCCAGATTTAATTGATAAAAATGTAACTCCACAATATTTTTTGGTAAGCACTGTTTTTTTTTTTAAATTTGTACATAAAGTAAAATCAAATTGTTTTTATATATGTCCCCATTATGACTCATTGTCTAAGATTCAGTAATAAACCATTATCATATTGTTATTGCCACTTTTTTTACATTAGCATCATATGTTCTTCTTGGATACATTAGGATCAGCCACGAACAGTATATTAATAATGAACAAAAGTTCGTCTATTTTTTTTTTAAATTTTTTTGTCACGCTGTATTTTTTTTCTATAAGTAATAGATAATTATTCAGTCTTGTGAAACAAAGTTCGTTTCATAGTTTATTGTGTAGTTATTATCACATGTATGAAATTACATATCGTCACCTGAAACGCAGAATAACGTTTTATCAAAAAATTCGAAATTGAGCGTCTTATTGCTTATGATTCACTAGTTCAAATTACAAACATAATATTACATATGCCCAACATTTTCAGTTTCTGCGCTCATATATGAATATATGTATATCATATTTAAAGCGACCGACTTTGGCGACGAATGTTCAAAATAAATCAGAACTACATAACATAAATTTATACATATCCTTGAACTCCTGCACACATTACATTTGAGTAATGCTGCAAATTACTTTAAAAATAGTTTCTCAAAAATATAAACTAAATACATAAACTGTACGTCGGCAGGGCAAGATTATATTCAAATTCAAGAAATCAGAATAAACTTTTCATATTGCGTACAACAAATATATGTACGTATATTATAAATATCGCAACCAAGCGTTATGGCGAGCATAGTATAAAAAATATCATAAATATAGTCTATAATTTATTGTTTTTGATGTCATTAATTAAAGTTTATTTTCAGAAACAATGTGAGGAAAACTCCGATTTTGCCGTACTTCGTTTTCATGCGGGTCCACCATATGAAGACATAGCATTTAAGATAGTACATCGAGAATGGGAGTTCAGCTACAAACGAGGATTCCGTTGTCAGTTTCATAATAATATATTTCAACTTTGGTTTCATTTTAAAAGATATCGTTATCGTAGATAAAATGAAGTCAATACTTTCTATATTTATATTATATTTATTTATCTCAATTAAAGTTATATTTTATAAAAGACCATTAAGATTTTATCTTACTGTGTCTCCGTTATGGTAGAGGATATTTCTGTAATAATATGTTTAATAGTAATAAATATTTTGTGAATTTTGAATCCGATTTTTCTTTCTAGAACAGTATTTTTAAGTTTGGGGATGTTCGAGTCTCAATCACTGCGGCAGTATAGCAAGGCATCATATTCGACGCAAAAATTTTGCAATATAAGTATCAGCTGAGTATCTGCAGAAAAACAACACTGTCGCAATATTGCTGCAGTTATTTGCTTGCTCGAACATCCCCTTTATTACTATGTTCACAAATAGAAAGCTTTTTAGTCTCACATTTTCAGTTTAATTTACACTTTGTGCGCTGCGCAATCTGCACCCAGTTCACGTACAGCGCCGCCACTCCACTCAAGTGGCCGACAGAAGACCTCCACGGTCCGCAAGAACTAAAACAGGCATCATAACTCCCATTCTTACTCCGCAAGGTGATCGCAGCAGCTACCGCTCGCTTCATCCCGGCAGGAAGAATTGCGGAACTCCGCCCTAATTTCCCAGCCGAAGCAGCTGTTTTAGCTAACGAGACACTTTTCGCCATGCCAATCTCAGTGGTCCCCGAGTAAGAGATTCCAGATAAGATAAGATAAATAAATGAGGATTGCACCGCGACCTAGGGTCTATTGTGCCCTCTCTTAACTCACAACAAATTGATGAATTCCAATGCACTGCTATTGAGGCGATGTGATCCCTATTTGGAAACATGGATCCTAGAGCCTTAGTCCTGCGTTCACAGTCCAGTCTTATCATGTTGGTGGATGCTGCAGAGCGGGCAAGCTCATCAGCCAGTTCATTCCCGGCAATACCTTTCCGACCTGGCACCCAAATAAGGTGCACTTGGTTACATTCTCCCAGACTATTCAGCCGTTCTATACACTCCTGCACCAAGCGTGATTTTAGCTCGTATGACGAGATCGCTTTGAGTGCCGCTTGGCTATCGCTTAGTATAGCTATACGTTCGTTGCGATAGCTGCGTTGGAGGTTTAACTCTAAGCACCGACTTATAGCAAATACCTCTGCTTGGAATATGCTCGGAAACCTACCCATAGGTATGGAGAGTTTTGCGCGTGGTCCTGCAACCCCTGCGCCAATTCCCTCCGACGTTTTCGAGCCGTCGGTGTATCACCTGATTGTACTATCTTTCAGCAGTAGCTCGAGGATGGAGTCGCTCCATTCAGCTTTGCTGCTGAGGGTGATCTTAAACTTCTTAGTCTTTGTATTACTGTCCCTAGGAAGAAGAGCCAGTGGTATGACGCCACTTAGCTCTTCCAAACATTGGGACGAGATTACTTTACCTTTGCCAGTCCCCTCTGCTGTCATTTGGAGCAGAGTGTGCTTGGCGACTTGACCAATTTGTATCTCCGAGGTTAGCTGGTACAGCGCAGTGTTGGTCGATTTGCCTGATTCGCATGTAGGGGTGCAGTTATAAGAGCCTTCGACCTAATTTCCTGATCCAAGATCTTTCCCATACTCTTTAGTAGGAAGGAAGTTAGACTAGTCGGTCTACGATTCCCACGACAGCCGGTTCTACGCACCGGAATTGACTCGGATTTCATCCGACCAAGGGCTGTTCTTTCGGCGATCTAGCCCCGTTTGGATCGGTGAGTATTAATTTGTGTTTGTCGTCATTAGAGCAATGCCTTGCAGCAGGGTTGCTCCGTATCCTCCTGACTCGCGCTGGCATTGAGTCCAACCCGGGCCCGGAGGAATTTTTCTGCTGCGTATGCGCAAAACGGCTCCATCCAAACTCCACCTCGGTCAGGTGTAACACATGCAATGGATGGAGCCATCTTAAGACCTGCTCAGGCCTTAAGACCCATAGGGAGTGGACCACGCGTTACGTGGCCCCATGTTGCCTGCGCAATATTGCGACACAAGCCTCTACGGCTGTGCAATCCGCACACAGTTCGCGCGCCGCGCCGCCACCCAATCCGAGTGGCCAACAAAGGACCTCCACGGTCCCTAGGAGCTCAATCAGGCAACATAACTCCCCTTCTGACTTGTCCCCCCCCCCCAACCTTCATCCCGCTCCAATCCTCGTGCGAGAACCAACCAGCAGCTCTTGGTCCCTCGCACAGTCTGTTCCGTGTGTCAGGCCGTCATACGCCGGAATGTGACATCCGTCAAGTGCAATTCTTGTACTGGCTGGTGTCATTTTTCGACGTGTTCCGGCCTGCGCACCACACGTAAGTGGAGTGACTCATACGTTGCCCCATGCTGCAGGAGTCTGCCCCCGCAACTCACAACAGTGGCGTCGCCAACTAACACCCCAGCGCGACAACCGCCCCTGCGGGTACTACAGCTGCAACAAATTCCACCCACACGTCACTCCCTCACCCCCAGGATCACCCACGGACACCCGCGACAAACCCGGCTACTTCAATTCAACTGCAACGGACTCCAGAGCAAGATCGAGGAGATAGTTGCACTAATGAACCGGGAACGTCTATCGATAGCTGCGGTCCAAGAAACCAAGTTAAACAGCCGCTCAGATCTTCTGAGTTGTGCAGGTTTCAACGTTATACGTAAAGATCGCGAGCGAGATAATGGTGGTGGCCTAGCTTTCATATTGCACAACACCGTGCAGTATCGTCTAATCGATGTAGACATCGACCCCAGGGATACTACCCTAGAATGTCAGGGTATAGCTATCCGGTCAGGCGATGTCGAGCTCGAAATATTTAATATATACATCCCTCCGGTTACATGTTGCCCAACAGGATATCACCCGAATATATGTAGGTGCGCTACTTCGTGGTGAAAACCGTTTGGTACTAGGCGACTTTAACGCGCACCACGATCTTTGGCATTCCTGCCTGTCAAATGATCGTAGGGGATGGAGCTGGCGGAACAGATTGACGATTCGACATTCTGCACAATGAATGACGAAGCCCCCACCAGAGTTATGGGCACCTGTAATAGCTCGCCGGATATTACCATTGGTAGCGGTGGTCTGATAAACAGCATAACCTGGCGACCTATGCTAACTCTCGCATCAGACCATCTGCCCATAATTATCTCGATCGAGAAGCCTCCCGATTTTGTTTCTGTGGATAACCGCACCTACTTTAACTTTAACAAAGCTAATTGGGTCGGCTTCACAGAATTTACTGAGAGCACCTTCAACGCTCTACCCATTCCTATGGACGTATGCGTTGGCGAACGTCAATTCCGCAAGGTGATCGCAGCAGCTACCGCTCGCTTCATACCGGCTGGAAGAATAGCGGAAATCCGCCCCAATTTCCCAGCCGAAGCAGCCGTTTTAGCTAATGAGCGCGACACCTTACGCCATGCCGATCCCGGGGATCCCCGAATACGGGATCTCAATTTGGAGATTCGGCGTATAGTAAATCAACATAAGCGGACGAAATGGATAGAACACCTGAAGTCCTGCAACCTCTCCACCGGAGTGAGTAAGCTTTGGGCTACTGTCAAAGCTCTGTCTAACCCGCAGAGACATGACGACCGAGTTGAAGTTCAATTCAATGGTCATGCCTCTTCGGACCCGAAGAAGTGCGCGAACTATTTTAACCGGCAGTTCACACTGCACCCTTCGGTAGACAAAGCTAAACGATGTGTTAACCGACGGCTGCGCAAAATGCCAAACGACGGCGCGCCACTTACTTTCACCGGTGAGGAGGTTCAGGGTGTCATCAAAAAAGCAAAATCCTCCAAATCCATTGGCCCTGATGGAATCAACATGCTAATGCTAAAGCATCTAGGCTCGACGGGAGTAGAATATCTCACCAAGGTACTTAATCTGTCGCTGACCACTCTTCAAATACCCGATGTGTGGAAAGTCGGAAGAGTGGTCCCACTACTGAAACCTGGGAAACCCGCCAACAAGGGGAATCTTATCGCCCGATAACTCTCCTCTCCCCAGTAGTGAAGACGCGAGGCCTTGCTACTCCCGACCTTCACTCACCACCTGAGCCTAGCCAGCCACCAGCATGGATTCCGAAAAGTGCATAGCACCACCACAGCACTTAGCGTCATAAACGCCCAGATAGTTCGTGGCCTCAACCAGAAACCACCCTGCGAAAGAACGATCCTCGTAGCGTTGGACCTGTCAAAAGCCTTTGACACGGTCAATCACACAACGCTACTGCAGGACATTGAAACAACTACGCTCCCTCCAGGGTTAAAGAGGTGGACCATGAACTACCTGAGCGGTCGCCAGTCATCCGTACTATTTCGAGGTAAACTGAGAAGAATTAAACAGGGGGTTCCGCAGGGTGGTGTCCTCTCCCCACTACTGTTTAATTTCTACATCTCGAAACTCCCACAACCACCAGAGGGAGTTTCCATAACCTCGTACGCTGATGACTGCACGATATTGGCGTCGAGCAATGGAATCGATGGCATGTGTTCGAAGGTAAACAGCTACCTCTCCGACCTTTCTCGTTTCCTCACTGCACGAAATCTTACACTCTCCCCCACCAAATCCACAGCGACCATTTTTACCAACTGGACGAAGGAGTATAGACTTGAGCTTAACATTGCAGTCGACGGCGTCAAAATTCCGACTGTCAATAATCCTAAGATTTTAGGAGTAACATTCGACAGTCTATGCTCCTTCTCTCCGCATTCGACCACGATTATCGCCAAAGTACAGAGCCGCAACAAAATCCTCAAGTCGCTAGCCGGCAGCACATGGGGAAAAGACAAAGAAACGTTGTTGGCAACATACAAGGCAATCGGCCGGCCGGTCTTCAATTACGCAGCTCCCATATGATCGCCTGGATGCAGTGGCACGCAGATGAGGAAACTACAGACCTGTCAAAACACTGCACTCCGGACCACTACAAGATGTCTTTTGATGTCTCCCATTGAACACCTCCACTGTGAGACGCTTATGCTCCCAGTTAAGGAGCATAATGAACTCCTCTCTATGCAGTTCCTGCTGGGATGATTTCGCAGAAATCACCCTTGCAGCCATCTGCTTGGAGCGGAACCGCCTCCTAGGAGCATCAAAAGGTCATTCCTGGATTACGTCGACGACGTCGTACAGTACGCCGACCGGACTTCGGAAGCAACTAACTTTCGACAGGTACTGACCGCCATTCACAGCGGAGCCATCAACACCTTCACCGACTCCCTTCCCGTGAATGGCGTTCTTGGAGTTAAACCACCACCCATCGCAGACGAAGAGCTCCAGCTGCCGCGAGAAACGCGTGTGACCCTTGCGCAACTTCGTTCTGGATACTGTAGCAGGTTAAACTCCTACTTATCCAGAATAGACCCTGACATACTCGATGTATGTCCTGCATGCAACGAGTCTCCGCATGACACTGACCACCTCTTTGCATGCCCCACAAACCCTACCCATCTAACACCCTCCTCCCTTTGGTCCGACCCCGTCGAAACAGCACGTTTCTTGGGCCTACCGTTAGATGACCTCGACGACAACACAAATGATATTTACCATCCCAACGGGGATTAGATCTCCGTTAAAACAACAACAACAACAACTAGTCGGTCTAAAGGATTTTGAATTCGGCGAACGAGACCGAGGCCCGCCTGACTGAGTCCGCAGTAAACAGATTTGTGTTCGTCTTCCTGGCAAGAGCTTTGTGCAGTCTACTGGCTTCTGGTGTTGAGTAGTCGTTTTCACAGAAATTCGTACAATTCTCCTGTTTTGCAGACCTAATCTTCTATTATAAGCAGTTAGATAGATAGATAAATAATTGAGGAATGCACCGCGACCTTAGGTCTATTGTGCTCTCCCTTAATTCACAGGGACTCACTGAGCCCCAGTATATTGATAAAGTCAAATAACCTACTGGGTGCTAGTGAGGCGATGTGATCCCTATTCGGAAACATGGATCCAAGGGCCTTTAACCTGCGTCTGCAGACTGCTGTGCAGTCGGTTAGCAGGTGTTCCGGTGTTTCAGGCTCCCTGTCGCAAAACCGGCAGTTGGCGCAAGCTGATAGACCCATGTTAAATAAATGTCTGTTCAGTTTGCAGTGGCCGGTGTAGAATGCGACCAGTAGCCTGAGTTTATTCCTTTGGAGGTTAATTATTGATTTAAACCTATTCCGGTTGTACCCCCCAATTAGCAACTTAGCATGTCGCATACCATGCGTTCGTTGCCAATTCCTTTCCCTGTCCACTCTTTCTTCCTTACGGAGCAGCGCCTTTACGGTATGGGGGCCGACCCCGGTGAATGGTTCGGGCCCGACCATATTGGTTGAGGCTGCAGAGCGGGCGAGCTCATCAGCCAGTTCGTTGCTGGCTATTCCTCTATGACTAGGCACCCAAATTAGGTGTACCTGGTTTCGTTCAGCTAGGCTATTCAGCCGTTCTCTACACTCCTGCACTAGTAGCGATTTGATCTCGTAGGAGGAGATTGCTTTTAGTGCCGCTTGACTAATGCTGAGTATGGTTATTCGCTCATTGCGGTAGTTGCGATGGAGGTTTATCTCTATACACCGACTTATGGCAAAGGCCTCTGCCTGAAAAATGCTCGGAAAGATACCCATCGGTATGGAGAGTTTGGTGCGTGGACCAGCGATCCCTGCCCCAATTCCCTCCGACGTTTTAGAGCCGTCGGTGTACCACTTCAACGTACTTTCTCTCAGCGTTAGCTCAAGAGTGGAGTCGTTCCACTCATTTTCCCTGCAAGACGGAGGTAACAGATTGCACAAACATATTGAAACATTTTCAGCTGTTCACTAACACTGTTACATTTTCTGGAATTTATCAATTGAATGGGAGAATACGTAAGTAAGATAGAGAAAAATTATCGACATTCTAAACATATATCGGGTCATTTTTTAAGAGCTTGATAACTTTTTTTAAAAAAAAAACGCATAAAATTTGCAAAATCTCATCGGTTCTTTATTTGAAACGTTAGATTGGTTCATGACATTTACTTTTTGAAGATAATTTCATTTAAATGTTGACCGCGGCTGCGTCTTAGGTGGTCCATTCGGAAAGTCCAATTTTGGGCAACTTTTTCGAGCATTTCGGCCGGAATAGCCCGAATTTCTTCGGAAATGTTGTCTTCCAAAGCTGGAATAGTTGCTGGCTTATTTCTGTAGACTTTAGACTTGACGTAGCCCCACAAAAATAGTCTAAAGGCGTTAAATCGCATGATCTTGGTGGCCAACTTACGGGTCCATTTCTTGAGATGAATTGTTCTCCGAAGTTTTCCCTCAAAATGGCCATAGAATCGCGAGCTGTGTGGCATGTAGCGCCATCTTGTTGAAACCACATGTCAACCAAGTTCAGTTCTTCCATTTTTGGCAACAAAAAGTTTGTTAGCATCGAACGATAGCGATCGCCATTCACCGTAACGTTGCGTCCAACAGCATCTTTGAAAAATACGGTCCAATGATTCCACCAGCGTACAAACCACACCAAACAGTGCATTTTTCGGGATGCATGGGCAGTTCTTGAACGGCTTCTGGTTGCTCTTCACCCCAAATGCGGCAATTTTGCTTATTTACGTAGCCATTCAACCAGAGAATGAGCCTCATCGCTGAACAAAATTTGTCGATAAAAAAGCGGATTTTCTGCCAACTTTTCTAGGGCCCATTCACTGAAAATTTCTTGATTGGACTTTCCGAATGGACCACCTAAGACGCAGCCGCGGTCAACATTTAAATGAAATTATCTTCAAAAAGTAAATGTCATGAACCAATCTAACGTTTCAAATAAAGAACCGATGAGATTTTGCAAATTTTATGCGTTTTTTTTTAAAAAAAAGTTATCAAGCTCTTAAAAAATCACCCGATAGTAATATTAACTTGCTAGAATAGGAGAGACGAATGCCCAATTTTTCAAGAAGAAGAAAACGAAAAGCGCAGTTTATTTTGGATCAGGAATAAAGGGTTGTTAAACTTACAGACCTATTCTCATGCCCTCACAAAAGTCACCAACCTCACTACAGTGATGTTTCTCACTATAGTGAGGGTTACCTTATTCTGGCGAAAATTCGAAAGCTCAAATGCTCACTATTATCACAAATAACTGTGACGTGTGAAAGCAGCCATCATAATAGAAAACATGTGTGTTTTTTTTTGTTTTACATCAATATTTGACATTTTTTAAAAAATATTTAAGTGTTATAACTAGCATGTAGGAACAGTTCTTTGTGTATGCGGAAATTGTTGAGGAGGAGGAATCGGGGAGTAGGAGGAAAATTTTGAAGGGTTTACGAGACAAAAGCGATCCTATGCAAGACACAACATTTATAAGTACATTTCGATTCCTAAAATCGCTATGTAAAGTACTTATATGTAGGTGAATTGGTGCCGCATGATGTGCAGAGTATATCTTTTGATCTGCGTTTCCTGGCGTTTGTGTTTTTACGGGCATGGCTCTTACAAAAAATGCGTTGGTAATAGTTATATGCTTTGGGATCAAGGGCACAATCGGCTCAATCGATTGTACCCATATTGGGATTGTTTCACCCTCAAGCAAAGACGCCACTACTCCTCTCTCACTTTTCATGAACCGGAAAGGATTTTATAAGTTAATGATAAGTTAATTAGAACAGCGTGTGAAATATAATATCAAACTCTGCCTAATTAAAGCAAAAATTTTAGAAAGCATTTTCAAATCTACTGCATCTGGTAATTGAACATAAATTAAATAAAATATTTCATTAGGCACCAGAGTTCAATTTTATGATTTTCTACTATTGCTTATATTGCTTGCAACAATTATTTCCATCTATTTTTATGAATGCATAAAGAAATATTGGATTTATTTTTGATTTATTTTCTTTATCAGCGATATGCATATGTAGATGATAAGCAATGTACGTAGTAGGTGGATTTTCCTTTGCTTATTTTTATTAAAACAGCTGTTTGACAGCGAAAAGCTTTTTACCTCACGTGGTGACTTTTTTAAGCTTTTTTCTTATGAGGTTTGAGCAAGAATAGCCTCACAAAATATGCCTCACAAGAAATCTCTCAAATTTTTCCTCTCAACTCAGTTGAGAGGTTTTTTCAGAATAGGGCTGTTATTCCAGTGTGAGAGCGCCTCAAAATGAGCGTTTTTGTAATATTTTCCATTATGGCCAGATTGAACAAAATTATAATTTTTGGGCATTTAAATTAAAACACCCAACATTTAGTATGAATAAAAATTACTATATAGTGGTTATTTATTATATGGAGAAACTATTTAAATCTTTTTAAAGAATATTATAACAACTGACTTTTGTCCTTTCAATGCCCAATAATAGGATTTAAGCTTGTTAGCTCTCAATCATTAAATGTTTTTAATAATTTTCCGTTGAAAATATTACCATGATGCTTCAAATTACAAAACTTTTCATCAAATACCTTTAAATTTCACAAATTTATTTAATTTTCATTGTTTTACATTTTGTATAAGTGATCTTGAACGATGGAACAAATCCCTCCGTTTACATATTTTTTTCGTAAGATTTCAATCTGGCCATCGCTCGTTTGCTAAACGTCAAAACCTCCTGAACTCTATCAACTGTCAAAGTTTAGGTGGTTTTGACGTTTAGCAATTGCTCTCTCACTTCCAGTGAGAGAGGAGTTAAACATCTCTTTATCTCTGTTTTGGATTTTAAAGAGGTAAGTTCGTTATTTCATAATTTGATATTTTATATTTAATTTCTTATACATACATATATATGTGGGTATATATTATTAATTTCTTTTATATAGAGTAAACGAAAAGCTTAGCAAGGAGAAAAAGGTAAACATTGTGAATTGAATGTCGTGTGTGGGCACAATTCCGATTTCTTCGGCGCCCTGATTAAAAAATATACAGGGTTATAGGTACCGCAAACGCTTAGTTTACGAGATATTCGACCTTAAAGTTCAAAAATTCGCAAAATTCGAACTTTTCAAGAAGCTATTTCACCACGTTAAACCCACTTTATTCACATTTTTTCTCTTCAAATTAATTAAATTACACTTTTTTATTTAAAAAAACTTTATTTTAAAAATTACATTTTACGCTCGTTTGAACCTCATTTGTTTACCAAAAATTACGAAGAAATGGAGCGCTGCCATGTGATGACAAGGCAATTCGCTGAAATTCCTCTTTTTCGCAAAAATTCCTCTATTCATGCATATGGATATTTTCTTTTTTAAATTTATTCAGCAAATAAGTAATATTATATACATGTATTAATAATATTATATATATATACATATGTATAAGTAATATTATATAATAATGTTACGTAATAAAGTGTAAGGTTACAGTACAGTACGAAAACTCAAATTTTGTTTCAATATGAGTGCATGATAACCGTAAAATATAATCACTTTATATCCAAAACTCATATTTTAAATATAATAATATATATCGTCACCTAATATACAAACCAATGTATCATAAAAAATAAATTGAAATCGCTGACAGATATAATAACCAAAATGTATAAATTTTATAACGAAAACTTAAATTTTGCTTGAATATTGGATATAAAGTGGTTATATTTTTTGGTTATCATGCACTCATATTGAAACAAAATTTGCGTTTTGGATATAAAGTACCTATATTTTTTGGTTATTATATCTGTCACCGATTTCCATTTATTTTTTATGATACATTGCCTTGTATTTTAGGTGACGATATATATATATTACTATATTTAAAATATGAGTTTTGGATATAAAAGTGGTTATATTTTACGGTTATCATGCACTCATACTCAAATTGAAACAAAATATGAGTTTTGAAAATAAAGTAGTTATATTAGTATTATTATATTTAAAATATGAGTTTGAGTGCATAATAACTAAAAAAATATAACTACTTTATATCCGAAACTCAAATTGTGTTCCAATATGAGTGCATGATAACCGTAAAATATGTATAACAATTTTATATAAAATATATATGGAAATCGCTGACAGAAATAATTATGAAAATTTATCAACTTTATAACGAAAACTTAAATTTTGTTTGAATATGAGTGCATAATAACCAAAGAATATAACCACTTTCACCACTTTATAACAAAAAGTATATATATTTTTTTATTTTTAACGCAGAAAGGAGTACTACGCGAAAGTACTTCAGTCACCCCGGGTATTTGCTCGGCCAGAGTTATTTTTTTAGAGCGCGGCCGAAGGCCGCCAACGCAGAAAGGAGTACTACGCGATATTACTTCAGCCACCCCGGGTATTCGCTCGGCCAGGGTTATTTTTTTAAAGCGCGGCCGAAGGCCGCCAACGCATAAAGGAGTACTTCGCGAAAGTACTTCAGTCCCATAAATTACGTATTGCACATATACATATGTAGAAAGTATTTTTTATGGTTAATATAGAAAAAAGAATCACGCGATAAAACAAACAAAGAAAAATGGTTAAAAATCCTACATATTTACTGTTTAAGATGTGGCAAGGCTCGTTTTCCTCATAATTGTAAAAAATCTAACCTTTTCAACGATGAGTGTGCTAAAGTGATTTTTAAATTAATAAATTTAGGTAAAATATAGCAAAATAAAAGTGAAATGTAAGCTTATTTCAAAGCTTAGAGTGTGTACTTAAATATACGAAGTAAAAAATGTGAAAAAATTTAGTGAAACATAGAGAAATGCCATGTGTTATTAGTGCATATTTTTGAACTTTTAATCGTGAATATTTTAAAAAATATTAGTAATTTTTTTTTACCCCTCCGCCAAAGTAATCGGAATCGTGCCCGTGTGTGTAATTAAAATTTTTAATATTACAGAAATCACTTGGAGCATTTGGATGCGAATAACAAACAAATAAGGGACTAAATTTAAATTATTGAAGTTAAATAGTGCATATCTAATTCAAATAGATGTTATAATTTGTGTTTTCTCATTTTATAAAAATTAATTAAGAAGTAGATATTCTCTTTTAAAAAGACTCTTCTCAAATATTGCATCAATAATATATCAGATTTATGCCCCTATTGCGGTTTTCTACCCAACTGCATTTCAGTCGAAGTTTAAAAATTCGGTACTGCCAACTTCAACTCAATCCGTCAAAATAAATTGCGGTTGAAGTATGATCGATTTCTAATTCAAATAGATGTTATAATTTGTGTTTTCTCATTTTATAAAAATTAATTAAGAAGTAGATATTCTCTTTTAAAAAGACTCTTCTCAAATATTGCATCAATAATATATCAGATTTATGCCCCTATTGCGGTTTTCAACCCAACTGCATTTCAGTCGAAGTTTAAAAATTCGGTATTGCCAATTTCAACTCAATCCGTCAAAAAAAATTGCGGTTGAAGTATGATCGAACTTCAACTTTTTTTGTAATAAAGTGTAAGGTTACAGTACAGTACGAAAACTCAAATTTTGTTTCAATATGAGTGCATGATAACCGTAAAATATAACCACTTTATATCCAAAACTCATATTTTAAATATAATAATATATATATCGTCACCTAATATACAAACCAATGTATCATAAAAAATAAATTGAAATCGCTGACAGATATAATAACCAAAATGTATAAATTTTATAACGAAAACTTAAATTTTGCTTGAATATTGGATATAAAGTGGTTATATTTTTTGGTTATCATGCACTCATATTGAAACAAAATTTGCGTTTTGGATATAAAGTACTTATATTTTTTGGTTATTATATCTGTCACCGATTTCCATTTATTTTTTATGATACATTGCCTTGTATTTTAGGTGACGATATATATATTACTATATTTAAAATATGAGTTTTGGATATAAAGTGGTTATATTTTACGGTTATCATGCATACATATTGAAACAAAATTTGAGTTTTGGAAATAAAGTAGTTATATTAGTGTTATTATATTTAAAATATGAGTTTGAGTGCATAATAACCAAAAAATATAACTACTTTATATCCGAAACTCAAATTGTGTTCCAATATGAGTGCATGATAACCGTAAAATATGTATAACAATTTTATATAAAATATATATGGAAATCGCTGACAGAAATAATTATCAAAATTTATCAATTTTATAACGAAAACTTAAATTTTGTTTGAATATGAGTGCATAATAACCAAAGAATATAACCACTTTCACCACTTTATAACAAAAAGTATATATATTTTTTTATTTTTAACGCAGAAAGGAGTACTACGCGAAAGTACTTCAGTCACCCCGGGTATTCGCTCGGCCAGAGTTATTTTTTTAGAGCACAGCCGAAGGCCGCCAACGCAGAAAGGAGTACTACGCGATAGTACTTCAGTCACCCCGGGTATTCGCTCGGCCAGGGTTATTTTTTTAGAGCGCGGCCGAAGGCCGCAAACGCAGAAAGGAGTACTTCGCGAAAGTACTTCAGTCACATAAATTACGTATTACACATATACATATGTAGAAAGTATTTTTTTATGGTTAATATAGAAAAAAGAATCACGCGATAAAACAAACAAAGAAAAATGGTTAAAAATCCTACATATTTACTGTTTAAGATGTGGCAAGGCTCGTTTTCCTCATAATTGTAAAAAATCTAACCTTTTCAACGATGAGTGTGCTAAGTGATTTTTAAATTAATAAATTTAGGTAAAATATAGCAAAATAAAAGTGAAATGTAAGCTTATTTCAAAGCTTAGAGTGTGTACTTAAATATACGAAGTAAAAAATGTGAAAAAATTTAGTGAAACATAGAGAAATGCCATGTGTTATTAGTGCATATTTTTGAACTTTTAATCGTGAATATTTTAAAAAATATTAGTATTTTTTTTTTACCCCTCCGCCAAAGTAATCGGAATCGTGCCCGTGTGTGTAATTAAAATTTTTAATATTACAGAAATCACTTGGAGCATTTGGATGCGAATAACAAACAAATAAGGGACTAAATTTAAATTATTGAAGTTAAATAGTGCATATCTAATTCAAATAGATGTTATAATTTGTGTTTTCTCATTTTATAAAAATTAATTAAGAAGTAGATATTCTCTTTTAAAAAGACTCTTCTCAAATATTGCATCAATAATATATCAGATTTATGCCCCTATTGCGGTTTTCTACCCAACTGCATTTCAGTCGAAGTTTAAAAATTCGGTACTGCCAACTTCAACTCAATCCGTCAAAATAAATTGCGGTTGAAGTATGATCGATTTCTAATTCAAATAGATGTTATAATTTGTGTTTTCTCATTTTATAAAAATTAATTAAGAAGTAGATATTCTCTTTTAAAAAGACTCTTCTCAAATATTGCATCAATAATATATCAGATTTATGCCCCTATTGCGGTTTTCAACCCAACTGCATTTCAGTCGAAGTTTAAAAATTCGGTATTGCCAATTTCAACTCAATCCGTCAAAAAAAATTGCGGTTGAAGTATGATCGAACTTCAACTTTTTTTGTAATAAAGTGTAAGGTTACAGTACAGTACGAAAACTAAAATTTTGTTTCAATATGAGTGCATGATAACCGTAAAATATAACCACTTTATATCCAAAACTCATATTTTAAATATAATAATATATATATCGTCACCTAATATGCAAACCAATGTATCATAAAAAATAAATTGAAATCGCTGACAGATATAATATACCAAAAAATATAACTACTTTATATCCAAAACTTAAATTTTGTCTCAATATGAATGCATGATAACTAAAAATTGTAACTATTGGTTATATCCAATATTCAAACAAAATCTAAGTTTTCGTTATAAAATTTATTTTTTGGTTATTATATCTGTCACCGATTTCCATTTATTTTTTATGATACATTGCCTTGTATTTTAGGTGACGATATATATATTACTATATTTAAAATATGAGTTTTGGATATAAAGTGGTTATATTTTACGGTTATCATGCATACATATTGAAACAAAATTTGAGTTTTGGAAATAAAGTAGTTATATTAGTGTTATTATATTTAAAATATGAGTTTGAGTGCATAATAACCAAAAAATATAACTACTTTATATCCGAAACTCAAATTGTGTTTCAATATGAGTGCATGATAACCGTAAAATATGTATAACAATTTTATATAAAATATATATGGAAATCGCTGACAGAAATAATTATCAAAATTTATCAATTTTATAACGAAAACTTAAATTTTGTTTGAATATGAGTGCATAATAACCAAAGAATATAACCACTTTCACCACTTTATAACAAAAAGTCAATATATTTTTTTAATTTTTAACGCAGAAAGGAGTACTACGCGAAAGTAACTTCCAAATCACCCCGGTATTTGCTCGGCCAGAGTTATTTTTAGAGCGCGGCCGAAGGCCGCCAACGCAGCAAGGAGTACTACGCGATATTACTTCAGCCACCCCGGGTATTCGCTCGGCCAGGGTTATTTTTAAAGCGCGGCCGAAGGCCGCCAACGCATAAAGGAGTACTTCGCGAAAGTACTTCAGTCCCATAAATTATGTATTGCACATATACATATGTAGAAAGTATTTTTTATGGTTAATATAGAAAAAAGAATCACGCGATAAAACAAACAAAGAAAAATGGTTAAAAATCCTACATATTTACTGTTTAAGATGTGGCAAGGCTCGTTTTCCTCATAATTGTAAAAAATCTAACCTTTTCAACGATGAGTGTGCTAAGGTGATTTTTAAATTAATAAATTTAGGTAAAATATAGCAAAATAAAAGTGAAATGTAAGCTTATTTCAAAGCTTAGAGTGTGTACTTTAAATATACGAAGTAAAAAATGTGAAAAAATTTAGTGAAACATAGAGAAATGCCATGTGTTATTAGTGCAAATTTTTGAACTTTTAATCGTGAATATTTTAAAAAATATTAGTAATTTTTTTACCCCTCCGCCAAAGTAATCGGAATCAAAATGCCCGTGTGTGTAATTAAAATTTTTAATATTACAGAAATCACTTGGAGCATTTGGATGCGAATAACAAACAAATAAGGGACTAAATTTAAATTATTGAAGTTAAATAGTGCATATCTAATTCAAATAGATGTTATAATTTGTGTTTTCTCATTTTATAAAAATTAATTAAGAAGTAGATATTCTCTTTTAAAAAGACTCTTCTCAAATATTGCATCAATAATATATCAGATTTATGCCCCTATTGCGGTTTTCTACCCAACTGCATTTCAGTCGAAGTTTAAAAATTCGGTACTGCCAACTTCAACTCAATCATTCAAAATAAATTGCGGTTGAAGTATGATCGATTTCTAATTCAAATAGATGTTATAATTTGTGTTTTCTCATTTTATAAAAATTAATTAAGAAGTAGATATTCTCTTTTAAAAAGACTCTTCTCAAATATTGCATCAATAATATATCAGATTTATGCCCCTATTGCGGTTTTCAACCCAACTGCATTTCAGTCGAAGTTTAAAAATTCGGTATTGCCAATTTCAACTCAATCCGTCAAAAAAAATTGCGGTTGAAGTATGATCGAACTTCAACTTTTTTTGGTATTGCGGATTTCAACTCTGTACAAGTGGGGTTGACTAGTACATAAATAAACTTCAACTGCTTAATAGCAGTTGAAGTTCAACATTCGTGCAGTGAAATACAAAAAAATATTAAAGAAAAATGGAGGACGGGTAAAACAACTATTTTAATTAATGTTAAATTAATTTTAATTAATATTTTTTATAAATTTTTAGAAGAAATAAAGTTGCAACAAAAAAGCAATTCGAAAAATTGGTGGAGTTAATGGAGAAGTTTCCAGAAGTAGGAAGAGGAAAGCCACAATTTGGAAACAATAAATTCAAATTGAGGTGCAGCGCCTCAAAATTGCTAAATTAAAATCTTCGCAAAGATTTTAATTTTTTTTGGTTATTTAAGACACAAAGTAATATTTTTTTTTAATTATTCTGGAATGAAGTGATATTTTATATTTTTGTACCATAGTTTAAGTTTACATTAAAAAATGAAGTGATATTGTTATTTAATGAATTTATTTAAATAACATTTAAATATATGCCTGAATAAATAGCACATTAGAAATAATAAATGAAATTTAATATTTTAATTGTTTAGAGGGAAGTCATAATATTATTGCGAATTATTCGAGCCGTATCCTCTTCTTCTCTTTCTATGTCCAAAATATCATTGGTCATTGTAGTATGTGAAGTAGGTGGTATTTCTTCCGGAGATTCCACTTGAAAGTGTTGGCAAATATTGTGCAATGCGCAACAAGCATTCACAATTTGCGTAGCCTTTTCGGGAGTGTAATGTAAACCACGTACAGATAAAAGACATCGAAATCTACTCTTGAGTACACCAATTGTCCGCTCTACAATATTCCAGGCCTTTGAGTGTACTGTATTGTAGCGTGCTTGGGGTGAAGAAGCTTCCGCCAAGCGATAAGGCGTCATTAAAAATTTGTGCAGAGGATAGCCAGCGTCGCCTAAGAAATTACATTACTCTAATTATTTAGCAATAAATACGATCAAGTCTTACCCAAGATCCAAGTGTTATTCTGTATATTGTTCTGTAAATGCACTTTCAAATCGCTAACATTGAAAACAAAAGAGTCATGATTTGCGCCTGCATGCCTAGCATCCACATACCGAATAGACATTTTATAATCACAAAGCTAAAAATTTTAAGAAATTATACCATTTTGTTTCTAATGTAATTCAGATTTTATACATACAATCATCATGTTTAAACTGTAGTAGCCCTTTCTGTTAAGATAAAGATGTTGCACTTCTTTTCTTGGTGAAATTATGCAAACATGAGTCCCGTCGATGCAACCAACTACTCCCGGCAAAGCACTTTTTGAATAAAATGAAACTTTTGAATCGCTTTGCTCCTCCTCAGTCATTTGAATTTTAATCCATTGGGCACAAATACTTTGTTCAAATATATTTAGAACCTCTTTAATTACTAAAGATATCGTAGGTTGCGCCAACCCAATGTTAAAATAATTTCCACTGCATTTTTGATAACCACCGTCAGCAAGGAAACGCAGAGTTGCGCATAATTTTAATATAGGAGGTATGGCCGTTCCTCGCACACGTTTGTGGAAATGTTGCTTCATCTCATTCAGTAAAAAACAAAATGCTTCTTTATTTAATCGAAAATAACTTATGAATCTGCAACAAACATTATTAAAAAGCAATTCAATTGTAAAAAAACTATGGCTTACTTTGCATTTGGAAGCTCCAATGGATTTGAGTGATCACGAAGGCTTTTTCGTATACGTAGCACATCAATTTTGCCCCCAGTATTTTCGTCATTGTAATATAAATCAAAACTTATGTCCATTTTTTAATTATTGTTTATTATATATGTTTATTCACTTTCTCGCGAGCGACAACTGAATTCAATTGTTTAAATATGTCGTTTATAAAATTTTAGCTGTTTCACTATCTGTCAAATTTCCCTTTCTTAGGTTGCCAACGCCAATCATACTTCGACTGAACTTAGTTGAAGTTCGCAATACCGAAAAAGAGTTTGGTTGATCTGAAGTTGAGTTGCCTTAACTTCAATTCGACCAAGTCGGGTTGAAAACCGCAATAGGGGCATTAGGCATACTTGTAGGTAAAGTTTCAGAAAATGAGGTAGTTTTAAGTAGGTTAGATATTAAATATAAGTATTTTTCCATACCTATAGATGATAAAATTCTTTCAGTTCCACTCATTCATCACCTTTTTTATGGTTTTTCATAGAATGAATTTCGATGACCTCGTGGAAGAAATGGATTCCGAACTGGAAAGCTCACAACCGTTAAGCCCCCACAGAGGTTGTATTGAACATAAATATTTTGCATTTTCTAATAATATTTTTTTTTTCAGATAAAGTGTTTAAAAAATATCTTATAATCTCGTTTGCGCTCGTCTGGCGGACATGCAGGTATAATGTATTAATATGTAAATATATTAGTATTTGCTTTATAAAAGTACATTTATGTGTTTCAGATATAATCCAGAAGCTGGATGCCATTGACACCCGTCTTACTGCCATTGAAAAGGCCCTAAAAGACAAAGTAAGTAACACAGTATTACATTACCAAATTAAAACAGAAGCTAATTTTTATATTTTAATTTTCTAGATGCCAGAAAAGGCCGAGGTGTATGCGCAAAGTAAACTATTGCGCGAATGCCGCGTCATAGCGGCAAAGACGCACCATTCAATTAGCCGCATCACCGGTGAGGACGAGCATTACGTGGAGCTCGCTTCGAAAGTGCCCATGTCATCGGAAGAGCACGTGCGCTTCGTGGAAGACAAACTTTCACAAAAGAAAAGCACGGATGCTATGGTAAATATTTCGTTTTTAAATATTATGCGATTGTAATATAATTTACTGTATTTTTTTTTTACAGATGCGGCTAATAATGAAGTCAAAGGGCGCAAAAGGCAGTGTGGACGGCGTACTGCGTGGTATGTTTTCTGACGATCTAATGTACCACTACAATTTAGAGGGCGCAAGGAGAAGGAATCCCTATTAAAGCTAAAGTGCGTAGGGTTAGTTTTTGGTAGGTTTTTTTAACTGATATATATTTGAATGCCTTAACTTATAACGTTTCATTTTAGATATATTTCCTGACAAGGATAAAAACACTATCTGAGGGAGCTCGGGAAATTTGTGGCCTTAAGCCACAATCGTTTTAAGCAAAAAAAGCATAAACTTAAGGCAAAATTAATATAAGTTTTCTTATTATTACTTACATATATTAGTTTTAAGTTGTATAAATTAGTTTTAAGCTGCACATATTAGTTTTAAGTTCTATGTTGTAAGTTGAAGTTTCTAATTTAATTATCACAATTATTATAATAAAATTGGTTTAATTGAACTGAAGTATTGGATGGTTAAATTATGTTATATAAATATAAACTGTTCAATTATATATTGAAACCCGTAGGTATTAAGTTAAATATATATTAGATATATATATTCGGATAAGCGGATCGGAACCGGGATGCTGCGGAAAGCGTAGATGTTGGCTATTCGACGTCGTATCAACGAAAAGTGCGCGAGCTGCTTTCTCTATTCCTTTTGTTCTAATTAGACTGCGTTTGGGTGCATGTGCGTGTATGTGTGTTAATGTGTGGTGTTCGCTCGCGTGATGAGGTGAATAGTCGATCCGGTGTGATGAATTGATGCAGATGTGATGCGACGTCGCTACTCATTTAGCCATCCCGGCCGCCCTAGGCGAGTATTTAGCCTAAAAGCCGCTGTAGCTGCTGTAGCGTTGCTACAACGCTGCTGAGACCTGTTGACCGGCGGGATTGCGGCCTAAGCTGATGGCGTCGTGTTGATGTTGCCCGGTTTTGGCGCCAGGGACGGGATTCTGCTGGAGAGGGTCCGCACCGGCGGTATGCCGTCACAGAAGTCCTTTGAGAACGCCTGACGTTACCATTGGTGCGAGGAGCCGGTGGGCGCCCGGAGTCGCGTCTGGTAGAGCGGTGCAGCAGCGTATGGTGAGCCCGCACACAGATTTGGCAACGATTATTTGATGGGCACTCCTGAGTTGCATGGGAAGTTGCCAGACAATTCAGGCAATACCCGTGCGCCTGTGCCACCTGCTGGCGTTGCATCGGCGGCATGCCTTTGAAGATACCGCAGTGCGATAGCCGATGCGGGCGGCGGCATAGTGGACAACGAATTCGTTGCAGATCCGCTGGTAATGCTGGCGTGCTTTGACGCGGAGACCGTTGTCGCGGTGGCGCCTGTTGTTGTTCGAGGCGCTGCCGGTGCCATGTTGGTCCGGGGTGCTGCTATTGGGGCAGCTTCGGAGCGAGGGGCGGAAACTGCCGAGCGCATGGTTGGCGTTGACGATGATGCCATATCCACGTCCATATTACTCTGTGAGAGAAATGATGATATTAGAAAGATATTGGTAAATTTACAATAATATGGACTTTTGTGCCACGATATGTGGCATGAATAGGATGTCATTTTTGTTATTCGAGGTTTCGTTTTGGTAAGCGGTTTATATGTTTTATCGATTTATTGATTTATTAATATTGTGGTTTCGGTTTTACGTTTCTTTATCTTCGGCGGTTGGTAGAAAGCATAGTTTGACGAGCGGTCTGTTAGCGTTCCGGTTTGAGTGCGGAGATCAACTACTCGAACATGACCGTCGGAACCGTAATGAAGTTGTTTTATGCGGCCGAGTCGCCATTCCGTAGGAGGGAGACAATCATCATGTATAAGGACGCAGTCTCCAAGCTTTGGTGCCTTTTCTTGAGTTTTCCACCGGTATCCCTTGTGAAGGTCCTTTATGTAGTCTTCCTTCCATCGGCGGCTGAAGTCATGATGTCACCCCACACCGGTGGGGGGGTGCCGAGTATGCCTTGCGTCTAAGCCCCTGCACCACGACAAGGTGCCTACCATTCGCAAAGAAGGTTGCTTTTGTAATCCTCCTAGTTTGCTTTATTGAAGAGCTTACGTACTTTTGATCTGAGTTCCGAGAGTTTTCTTGACCACCAGTGGCAGTTGCGTCCTTTAGTGATCGTCTTTAGGGGGCAGCTGCAGTGATACGCGTTTGTGATGGCATGATTGAGAGCAGATAGCCTGCTCTCCAGTCCCAAGGCCGTTGTACCTTTGACTAACTTCCCATCCACTTTCAGATTTCGCTCTAACGCATCCCGATAAGTGGTCTAATTTGTGTTTTTGGGAATACGTTTGGGGGGGATTTCCATGACCTCCTCCCCTAGCCCGAGTCTCAAGATCCTGTGGTCTGACAGTTCTGACGACACCCTCCACTGTGAGACCACCCCCGATATGAGTTCGTTACTCAGGGTGATGTCCAGCACTTCCCTCCTGTTACTCGTGACGATCACAATTTTTTCAATCATACCTGATCATTGACTCAGATTTTTTGTGACGCAAAACTTTACTTCAACAAAAATGAATGATCGTAAGGGGGCGTGCTTAAAGCGAACATTCAATTCCAATCACTCTTGCTTGTTTCGTAATGATTTTGTTCGATCGAACGCCTTGTGTGAGCAGCAAAGAATGTTTGAGAATGTTGCTTGCATTCAGCTTGATTACAATCATATCGTTTGGTCATACCGGATGATTCGATTCAACCCGATTTACTTATTTCGTCATAAGTCGCAACTCGTGTGCACTTGCTAAAAAGTTGAGTTGCAGTTTGATCTCAATAATCGGTGGCGTAAATAATTATAATAATTAATATGGAAGACATGCTACCGGATCCAACAACCATTTCACGTAAAGTCTCGAAATGCGCCAATGAATTAAATAAGATTGTGAGCAGTGGTGGCGCGTCAGCAACAATTGATTTGTGGTCGGACAACTTTGCAAAGCGCAACTTTTTAGGAGTAACATTCCACTACCAAAAGGATTTCAAATTCTTTCACCTAATTTTGGGAATGAAATCAATGGATTTTGAAAGGACAACATCTTAAAAAACTTGAACTTTGATATTTCGAATATTGAAAAAATTACGTTTGTAACGGATAGAGGAACAAATATCTTAAAAGCCTTACAAAATAATTCTAGACTAAATTATAGCAACCATTTGTTTAACAATGTGTTGGACAACTCGTTCTCTGCTACCACAGAACTCGCAGAAGTGTTGGAATCGTGCAAAAAAATAGTTAAATATTATAAAAATCAAATTTGCAGCATATCCTGACCACTTCTCTAAAAAGCCAATGCCCAACACGTTGGAAATTATTTTCAGCTCAAGTCGATTATTGACAATTGGGGAGACATGAATACCATTTTAAGGCAGAATGAACAAAGCCTACGATTGTTACATATCAACATAGCTGTTGTTAAAGCGGTAGAGGAAATGTGTGAGAATTTTGAAATTGTTTTTAAAAAACTGCAGCTTTGCAGTGCACCTTCCCTGTGCTATGTGTTGCCAGCAATTTTAACAATTAAAAATTTATGTCAGCCGGCAACTAATGAAATACCGGAAATTTTAACATTAAAGGAAAATGTAATAAATATTAATGAAATATGGGTCCCTAACATCGGTATATGGCACAAAGCTGCACATTTTTATATCCCCCGGCTTTAAATATTTAGCCAAATGATTTAGAAGACATAACATTATTTTTCAATAATCGCAATTGACAGAAAATAAATCATCATGTCCAAATACACCTTTATCGGATTCATTGACAACGCATTTTTCAATTGACTGAGACAGTACCTTAGATACCACAAGCCAATTTTCAGCAGGGAATAGAACCAACGACACTTTCTTTTTCCCGCATTTAATAAAACGGAATTCCGCACAAACCGCAGAGACGCCTGAGGAAGAATTTGAAAGGTACTGCAATGAAAAAGTTTCAATGGATGAACATTTTAATTTAGTAGACAGGTGGCAAAATAATGAAAAAAATACCCATTTTTAACAAAAATGGCATTGCAAATTCAATCGATTCCTGCTAGCAGCGCAGCCGCTGAGCGTTCCTTTTTTTTAGCTAGAAATGTTATAACTGAAAAAAGAAATAGGCTCGGACCATGTTCAGTTGATAGCTTATTGTTTTTAAATTAAATTTATAAAAGTTTTAGCGATTAAGATTGAAACCATAAAATAAACCTTTTTTTAATTTTAAGTTTTAGTTGATCTTTGTTTAATTTAAGCATTCATTAAATTTTGGTTTTAACCGTTAAAAATGAAGAAATATATGCAGTAATGTTTTGGTTAATTTTATGCATCCCAACTTGTTTCCGTTAAAACACACAAATATGTACACACAAACTATGCACATATAGTACATATTCGCAGGGCTATTCTCGATCTGATTGGTTCCATCACAATCAATTCAAACGCAACTTGATCGATGTTTAAGTTTTCGTGCATCGTTGGACTCGATCGTCTTTGAGTTTGAATCAGTAAGCAGAGCAATCAAACCAATTGATCGAACTCGTTCGTTTTGAGCACGAAAATCGATCGAACAATTTTGTAGCGAACCGCTGTGTAGAGTTGTGACCATTTTGAGCGAGGCTGATCAAACCGAATCGATCATACTCAATGCAGGTCTCTGGTTCACATCCTACATTCTCAATACTTAAATTATTACTAATAAGAAATTCAAGGAGATACTCACCTCGTGCATTGCAGTCTGTACACCCCCATTCAGTGTGGTGCGCGTTCATGAGCAGGGGCAGTTTGTTCCTCCTGCAGTAGTAGGATTCCCAGGTTATCCGCCGAGAACCTGCTCACGATTACAGCGGATGCTGACGCCGCGTGATGCAGATTCGCCTGGGTACTTCCATACTTGCGAACATTATAGGATCGGTTCAATGAGGAGCTGGTCTTCATCTGCCCCGTCCCTCGCAATACCATCTAAGTCCTGAAGCCTCTTCTATGGTCGGCTCCACCGCTGGGACTTCCACTAGGGCCTCTGCAGTTGCAACCTGCTCGGCGGAACTGGTACTAGGACGAGTAGCCTCCTCGTCTACCTGCATCCATTCGTCTTCCTTTCCGGTAGCCTTCGGCTTGTAGGGCCTCATGACGACATTGCTAAACCGATAGCTCAGACGTAACCCCTCCTTTCGGATGAATTTGTAGGACTCGTCGTCCACTCGTCGTTCAACCTCCATCCGGAACCCTCCATTTTTCTGTCGACCACTCGCCAGGCCGAGGTAATGATCCCTCTGTTTTGGTTCCTGACGAGCCTCAAAACAAACTAGTAAGGTTTCCCTTCATATCTTGGGAGGAGTACCGTCATACAGTGCATGATAGGGATGTCCTCCCCTATCCTCCCATAGCCAGTTGACGCTTGCTTCGTCCTTGCAGTCGATCTGCTTGAACCCGCCCTTGAAGTACACCCCATGGAAGGCTACCGGGTCCTTACAACCCCAGTACACTTCTTCCGTGAGGAGATCTTGTAGAGCGGTAAGCTCACCTGCTCCCAGAGTCTCCGCCGGGTAGTTCAGAGGCAGCAAAGTTATCCGTATGCCTTTCAAGGCATCCGCATATCTGCATTGTCCCTCAGGTACCCGAGAAGGACTCGGTGTGGAGACTTGGCCTCCAACTACCTGGGCGTAGTTGCTCCGTTGCATCTTGGAGTTTGGTGGCTCCTGTGGCGTGATCTGGCTGCTTTACATTAGGCTGCCGGGGTCGCCGTCTTTACGCTTCCAGTCCTATCGGTTGGATTTGCGTTGACAGGTCCGTTACCCCGAACCCTGCTGCTCCTCTTACTGCTGGATGCGGTATTTACGCCTTTACGCACCTTCGAGGCTGGTGAGGCACTGTCGCCTCTGACCCTGGTCCTCGCCGGCCTTTCGGCTTACTCAGGAGTTCTTCCCTCCTGGAGGTGCCTAAGGTACCATTTTAGGCTGGCACCACTCATACCCTTCTTATGACTCCCCTGAACTGGTCCTGCTTTGGTGAGTTGCGGAGTGGCTAGCTGTGTTGTTTGCGGGTGCAGTGGATGATGCCTGCTAAGTACCGCTGCATGAGGGCATGTTATCTTATCCTCCCTGGCATGCTCCTCAAACAGCGTTCGCTCCTCAGGCGATAGGGCGTCCACGAAACTGAACTGACGTTTAGCCCCTGAGACTTCCTTGCCTGCAACAGTACCGCCGTTGTTTCCGTTGTCCATTGTCGCCTGCATTGGTCTTTGCCTAGTCGTAGTTGTATTTTTGGTTATTGTTATGTCGTTGTTCATCTTTGCCGTACGACCCTTGGCTCAACGAGGTGAGCTGTCGGGTCAAGGTGTTTTAAGGGGAACTGAAAGGTCCGCCGCGCCAGAGACCCATGACGTTGTAAGGCCTTGGTTACTTCCCAATTCGACCCGGTGTTGGGAAGGCTCCGTTAGAATATAGCCGAATTTACCTCCTGGCTGCAAATCATCGAATGAGCACGGGAGTCGCATAACACCCAGGATTAGGAGGTGGTAGCTCTTGATTGCCGCACGCATGCGGCACCCGACATCCTGCCTGGGCTAAGCCCCTGCACTACGGCAAGGTGCTTACCATTCGCAGAGGGATTCCAATTTGGAGATTCGGCGATTGGTAAATCAGCACAAGCGGACCAAATGGATAGAACACCTGAAGAACTTTACCGTCTCCACCGGTATGAGTAAGCTTTGGTCTTTTGTCAAGGCTTTGTCTAACCCGAACAGACATGATGCCCGAATTGAAGTTCAATTCAAGCATCATGCCTCTTCGGACTCGAAGAAGTGCGCGAGCTACTTCCTAATGCACCCTTTGGTAGAAAACACCAAGCGATGTGTTGCCCGACGGCTGCGCAAAATGCAAAAAAACTGTGCGCCGCTTTCTTTCAATGATGAGGAGGAGGCAGAATGTCATCAAAAAGGTGAAATCCTCCAAATCCATTGGCCCAGATGGAATCAACATGCTTATGCTAAAGTATCTGGGCTCGACGGGAGTAAGTTACCTCACCAAGATCCTCAACCTGTCGTTGGCTACTCTTCAAATACCCAGAGTGGTCCCACTACTGAAATCTGGAAAACTCGCCATCAAAGAGAAATCGTTCGTTCGTTAACTCTATTCTCCCCAGTAAAGAAGACCCTGGAGGCCTTGCTACTCCCGACCATTACTCACCAGATAGTTCGTGGCTTAACCCGAAACTACCCTGTGAGAGAACGATCCTTGTAGTTTTGAACATAGTAAGTCACACAACGCTATTTCAGGACATCGAGAAAACTACTCTTCCTCCAGGACTGAAGAAGGGGACTATGAACTACTTGAGCGGTCGGCAATCATCTGTACTATTTCGAGGGAAAAACTCAAAACTGAGAAGAATTAAGCAAGAGGTTCCGCTGGGTAGTGTCCTGCTGTCCTGCGTTCTGTTTCACTTCTATATCTCGACACTCCCACAGCCACCATTGGCAGTGGTCTGATAATTAGCATAATTAGCGACCTGTTGGTTCTCACATTTGACCATCTGTCCATAATTATCTCGGTCCAGAAATCACCCGGCTTTATCTCTGTGGATAACCGCACCGGTTTTCCGGGAACACCTTTACTGGACAACTCATTCCTACGGACGTAATAGTTGGTGAACGCAATAAAAAGCTATATTTGCAATTGAGCGAGACACATTACGCCATGCCGATCCCTGTCATCCCCGCATACTGGATCTCAATTTGGAGACACGGCAATGATAAGTGCGCGAACTATTTCAGCCGGAAGTTTACACTGCACTTTTCATCCGGTGGCCGCAAAATGCCAAAAGACTGCTCACCACTTACATTCACCGTTGTAGAAGTTCAAAGTGTCATCAGCAAGGCGATCGCGTTGAAATCTATTGGCCCAGGGCAGAGGGATAAGACGAATATCATAGTTGATGGCAATAAAATTCCGACTGTCAATCACTCTAAGTTTTTAGCCTGTGATCCTTTACTTCACATACGACCACGATAATTGCCGAAGTAAAAGCCACAACAAAGTCCTCAAGTCGTTAACCGGCATCACCGATACGTTCGCTCTATGAAGTGAAAGACAGATGGGGAAACCTGAACCGATACCTTTCTTATACTTCTAATATTTGGTATCTATGAAAGCTAACTATTGGGATAACGCCTATGCCGTTTCGAGTCTCCCAGTTGGATCCAACTTTGAGGTACCCTTCGGTTAGGTCGTAAACGGTATTAGAGTTTTTCCTTTTGTCATAAGAACAACGTCGTCAGCGTAGCCATCAGTCTTCTTATTCGAGTTCTTTCAACAGATTAACGTCGTCAGCATAGCCATCAGTCCTGTTATTCGAGTTCTTTCAACAAAATATTGACCACCAAGATCGAAAGCAGTGGGGAAAGTATCCCACTCTTCGGGGTGGGGCCCGTTTAACTTTTCGAGATGCCTTGCAGTACCTCATTCCGCTACGACTATTCTGTTGCAATTTTTTCGAGGACTTTATCAATATCCTTATGAAAATTATTTGTGCATAAGTGTTCTCTCCAACCATAACAATGCAGCGCGCTGCTTCTAATGTATAAGTCCATGAGTCTTTTCAACATTTTCAACAGAAATCAGGATAGGTAATGGTCCTGAATTTGGTATGAACACCACTTTAACCTGCCGAGAATTTGACAGCCTTCTGAAGTCCGCAGACGAATCTCTACGATGATTTCTTCTTTCTTTAAATCCGACTTGCATATCAGGGCATATCTTAGATTTGGTTATGGTATTTTCAAGATCATTTTGTAACAGGAGATGCTGATGAAAAAATGGACTATCACTATTACTTTTCTGGTAAATAGGAACAATTTCTTGTTAAGGGATACATGACACAGGAAAACAGTTTGAATAAAGTAGTTGAATTCAAGTAATTATTACGATTTTGGAACATACGAGTATTTCTGGAAATGTAATAAGGAATATTAAAATTTTACGGTATCGTGCACCCAAAAGGCAACGTATTTGAGCAAAATGGTTCCGAATGAAATTATTGAAATATACCACAAGATAATAAAATAAAAATAGTAGAAATGTGAACAAAGCAAACAGATTTTTAGTCTTAGCAAATAAAACTACCCATTCCTCAAGCATAGAGCATTTTTCTATCAGCATTCGATATACATATGTATGAATAGGTTCGAAATCAAATATTTGTGAAGATTTTCTTGGAGTTCCAGTTCCAGCTCTAAAAGAGTCAATTAGAAAACGTTTACGAATTACGGTGCGAATGGTGGAATTGACTGCCAAAAGTTTTAGTTTGGTAGTTTTTCAAATATATCTGGCAATGAATGCGTTAGTAACTATCGGATTGGCCTCTGTCAGAGCTCTTTTCATTAGATCTAGAGGTCGTTATGCGGTATATAGACGAAAACCAGCCAAAGTTCTCTCTAGCTTAACTGTTACGACATTTTTCTAGGTGTAATTAGGTAACAATAATTTAATTTTTGGTCATCAAAAAAGCTCATATTTTATCTGTATTACTGGCTGCCAAGAGATTGTGATGCATAGTCTTTAATTCAGAAATGTCTCTCCCGCTTAACCACGGGTGCTAAGATAGGACAATGTCAGCTTTGTCACTTCTTCAACGAATCAAGTTATCGACGGAGACCATATTTGGCTGCTTGAGATTATTTTGAAGGTTTTTAATCATCCAACGTCGTTTTGCACCACTGTCGTTAACGTCGCGATCCTTCACAAACAAGACGGATCCATCGACTGAAGATCCACTCCCGTGCTCACCGCATCTAAAATGTTGGAGCTCTCGTCTATGGTTGTCTGGGCTCTTCTCCCTTCGCTTCCATCCGCACTGAAGGCAATGGGCTGCTTGCCCCCGTAGTCCTCCATCTTCTTTACTGTAAACTGACGGTCTGAATTCAGCTCTCGCTGAGGAAACTGCTCTCCATCAATGTAGCAGAGATTCCTCTATTAGTACTGGCGATTTCATCCTACTTTTAGTTTCAGTCGACAGACTCCTGCCGACTCCCACCAACTTACCGCGACTAGTGGCGGTAAGCCATATTGCTCCGGCTTTGTCATCTCCCTTTTCGGGAGTTGCCCTGGTTAATGGCGTCCCACCTCAGAGACTATCGATTTTTACTGGGATCTTCCCTCTACCTCGTCCTTTTTTATGTTTTTTTTTGTATTTAGATTTGTAATGGTTTCCACTCAAAGACAGCTCCCGGAAGATTAGTCGCCTTATAAAACCCCTGGTTATCTCTGTTGTGAAACCAAGGTGAAGTGGAAGTCGTCTCAACTTACCAGTATATCTCCCTCATCAAATTAATTATTTCTGGATTTTACATCAATCCATTAGTTATTTCTACAGGATGACATCCCTGCATACTCAGGTGACAGGTTATTTTAACCATCAGCTCACAGTTCAAATAAATCATCCAATGGCCTTAAGCAATATCCGCGTCGAGCAAAGTATATAAATTCCATAAGAGTCTAAGGGCTGCCACAAGAGTCTTAGCGTAATGCAGGACGGATCGCGTGGAAGCGAATCTGCTTTACATATCACCTTACCAGTTTTTTACGGAGATTGAAAGTAAACAGTAATTTCTCTATTTTTTGCGGTTAGCCTTCAAAATAATTCGATAATAATAGCAAACGTAGGGAAGGTTCAACGTCGAGAAGCTGAAATCACAACAGACGTCATTTACCTTTTCTTTTTTATATAAGTATCTTATTTTGAGAATCACTTAACTCATCTACACCGAAGGTCCAAAATTCATTTAAATATACATAATTACTGAGATATTGGACCAACAATTATAACGCAAGCGACAAACAAGCTTCTTTGTGCCCGCGAAAGGATTGTAAAGCAGACCATCCATAGGCAGTATATAAATTCAATCAAAAATTGCTTAGACATCGTGACGCATGCGCACGAGTTACGATTTCTTCTCTTATCCGGATTAGCAAATAGATACAAGTAATTGCTTTGGAATCAAGAATCAGACTGCCTCTGTCATCAGATCAGCAACTCAAGTCTGCTCCCGCACATTCCAACAAAATATGCCAAGTCTGTTGTTTTGGTCACGTACTGGCGGATCATGCGATGTGGTGCAGAACTGCATGCCGTCAGTTGATGTAACCTGAGATGTAACTCCCCCAGAGCCACTCTGGGAAGTGTCCCGACTTCTTTTATTTATAATTTTAAAACTTATTTTACAATTTTTTCTTTTACAAAAAGAGAATAATAATAACTATAATTATTAATATTATTATAATTACAGAGGCACTTATGCCATAAGAAAGGTTTTTGTGATATTTAGCTCTTCTATTTATTTGATATTCTTTATTTATTGGAACGAAGTTCCTTACGGCAGGCTTGGAGAAGATAGGGATTTTGCTGCGGGACCTAACTGAAAAAAAGTGATAGTAAAACCGTAAAAAATAACCCGTAAGAAAAAGACTGTAAGATCGATAGTTATAGCCTACCTTTAGGTTTTGCAAAATAATTAGGCATGAAAATCTGTAACATTATTGTGTATGCAAATTAGTTTTGAGTGAAGTGCGGAACACACAGAGCGCGACAGACTGCAAACTACATCTGTCAAATATTAAAATACAGACGTTCTTATGGACACTGTTATTTTGACAGCGGCATGACTACACGACTGCAGGCCGACAGTTGTCGTTCCCGCTAAATTGAATATTTCCTATATTTGCCGACGGCAGTAGGACGACAGTAGAGTATTCTTAATACTCATCTTTACTTAAATAAAAACTAATCAGCGAAATTTGAGAGACAAAGCAGGACAACCTACATAAAATTAAGCACAATTTTTTTTGCAAATTGTATCGATTCTACATTATCCGAAGGAACTTCGTTCCTACCTGGTGTCCCACGACACCACATTTCTATTTTGATTTTTCGAGGCTAATTAAAAAAAATTCCTCGTTGTTATTCGTTGCCTCTGTCCTGCTCAGAGCATCAACATCCATGGGTGTAGGGCCATTTGAACGTTTTGTTTGCTGAGTGCCCTTCTGTATATTTTGTCTTGCAGAGTTACCGTGGTTATTATTACGATATTGATTTGATTTTGATTGACCAACATTTTCTGTCCGATAATTAGTTTGTCGCTGTGGATTACATAGTACAACAGCTAATCTGGGGGGTGAGAAATTTCAAGTCAGGGTGATGGTACTAGGTCAGTATAGTAAAACCCTCAAAGGGTTTGGCGTTCGTATATGTCAGTTTTTTTTATGTGTGGAAACAACGATTTGAGTGCGACAACTAATTAGAAACGAAAATTTTTTATCAAATATTGCTTACTTTCAGTTAGTAATTTGTTGATTAACCCTTCTACTTTAATACTGCTTCACATCCACTGCGAATTGACGTTATAAGACTCTGACAGCGCAGCGCTAGTATTGCTTGCCATGCCGTCCTAATTTCATCAAAAAGGACATCCATATTTGTGCTCTTTTTGGAACCTGCAGCTTTGTTGACATCAACAGGCCACTCCAAAACATTCATGGAATTTTTAACAAAAAAAAGAAATGTGGTGACGTGGGACACCAGGTAGGAACGAAGCTCCTTCGGATTAGGGATAGGAAAGTCGACTCTGACTTTAGTTAAAAATCGATCTTTTAATAGAAAGAATCGACTTTTTAGGATCGATTCAAGCCTGTCTTGAATCGATTAAAATCGACTTTTACTCGATGACTTCGACAATTGACGGAATTAAGATAAGACCTGCACCAAGTAACTATAATCGGAAACAAAATCCTAATCCGTCCACTGTGTGGGAAAGTAGGAAATTTGAATATCCGTATCTATGGAATGTAGCTAAAAAGTACTTGCCAATAGTTGCAACGCCTGTACCCTGTGAGCGATTATTTTCACATGCAGGACTTATCGCAAATCAGTTGAGGAATCGCTCCGCTCGCGCTCTTTCCATCCCTACTTCGGATAATGTAGAATTGATACAATTTGCCAAAAAAATTGTGCTTAATTTTATGTAAAAAATAAGTAAATAGGTAAATATTTTTGTTTTAAATTATCAATTGTTATTACAAATGATATAATAGAGCTATTTTATGCTTTTATCTGTAAAATAACGTCAAGTTTGTTAGAGCTGTGAATAATTTTACATTTTACATATTAGTGGCATCACCACTCTACCTTCTCTTTCTATCTTCCATTCTATTGTCAACTCTACTGTCGTCCTATTGCCGTTGGCAAATATAGGAAATATTCAAGTTAGCGGGAACGACAACTGTTGGCCTGCAGTCGTGTAGTCGTGCAGCTGTCAAAATAACAGTGTCCATAAGATCCAGATCCAGTGTCCATCCAGATGTAGTTTGCAGTCTGTCGTGCTCTATGTGTTCCGCACTTCACTCAAAACTAATTTGCATTCACAATAATGTTACAGATTTTCATGCCTAATTATTTTGCAAAACCCAAAGGTAGGCTATAACTAGCGATCTTACAGTCTTTTTCTTACGGGTTATTTCTTACGGGTTTTTTCTTACGGTTTTGCTATAATTTTTTTCAGTTAGGTCCCGCTGCAAAATCCCTATCTTCTCCAAGCCTGCCGCAAGGAACTTCGTTCCAAAAACTTTTGTGTTGACTTTGTCATGTGATTTGGATTGTTATTTTGTTGGAATTTCCATATAACAGGCAAATTGTCGTTAGTCCATGGCAGAATGACATTTTTTAGGATGTCGACGTATTTCTCGTTATTTAAAATTCCATCAATCATTGGAGCGAACCTACACCACCCCAGGAAAAAAATTCCCACACAATGATTGATCATCCACCATGCCTCACAACGCGTGAAACATAGCGAGGATCAAATTCTTGTTAGATTGGCCAGCAAACATACCTTTGACAATCAGGATATATGCGATTTATTTTGTTACATCGCTCCAAACTACATACTTCCATTTATTTGTTGTCCAAGATCAATAAGCGTTCGAAAAGTTTACACATTCTTTCCTTTGAATTTTAGTTAGAAGTGGTTTCATGCGTGCTGTTCTGCCGTGAAATCCAATTGGACTAAACGCATATTCGGCTTGAATTTTATGTAGAATGTCACTGGAACTCTGTTTTTGGGCCTCCTCGAGAGATGGTAGTAATTCTGCGGTATATTTCCGTTGAAGTTTTTCAGGTTTTTTCTTCGCGTGCATCGTTGGAAATACTTTTGAAATTCTTTATATGTTTAAGCGCATTGAAGACAATTTCTTTTGAGCTTTCCAGACTGACGAAGGTCAAAAATGTAACAACGTAGGGCGGGGAGCGTTTGCTCATTAAAAAACTTGAATAATACATTTTAGTATATTTTAAAACAGAACTTTGAAACACACCCTTACCAGAAATCTATAACATTATTAATAAAAATTATCACATTGAGGAATTTTAATTCTTTAAACAACTGTTTCTAATTAGCTGTCGCACTTAATTCACCTTATATATCGTAACGCATTTACTATTTGGGAAAAAATAAAAGAATTTTAACTTCAGAACTACAAAACAGAGTGAGTTTAGTAGTAAATAGAATAACTCGAACAATGCAAGACTTTTAGGAATATAAATAACGGTATATTAAAATTTTTTATCACTATACTCATCAGCCACCTACAAAAACGGGAGCGTTTCTAATTAGCTGTAAACGGCTGTACATCTTACAATATTAATAAATATTTGTCACAACACCGTGTTTCAATACTATTTCCCAATTTTTTTCCTAAACAAAAATTTGGTGCACTTTAATTTAATTTCACTTATGGTAATTGGATTTTTAAACAAAAACTATATACATCTAATTCTAACAATACTCCAACAATATTCGAACAAGAGAGTAGAGTTGTAGAAACTTGACAAGTTAAACAAATTGACTTAAATTAAAATACGTCTTTTCTATAAATGTTTCAACATTATAAATTGAATTAAAGGAAGTTTCTTTTATGTAAAAGTTGTAAATTAATAAAAACTCCAAATGGGGACTTAACCGACATGTGAACATATGTGAGCAGTACCTCTTTCTGCTCCTTGTACAGTTGTTTTGTTCTTAGTATTGCTACTACTGCTGATATTGGTATAGTGTGATTAGTTGCTGTATTTCTGCTTGTTCGTATATGCGACTGCGCCAGTTACGGGTTCTTCTCTTATTCGGATTAGTAAATAGATACAAGTAATTGCTTTGGAGTCAAGAATCTGACTTTGCCATCAGAGCAGAACCTCAAGTCTGCTCCAATGTGTGGGTGCACCGCACATTCCAACAAACTCAAAATATGCCGAGTCTGCTGTTTTGGTCACGTACTGGCGGATCATGTGGTGCACAACTGCATGTCGTCAGTTGATGTAACCTAAGATATAACTCACGCTAGAAACATTTTTCACAAATGATGTTCGTGCGAACATTGCCATCCACTGTCGAACGTGTTCGCACAAACATAGCCAAGATAAAAACGTTTCAATCTTTCGCGAACAAATCGTCGAACACGAACACTACCATTAACGATGAAAACTTCGTCGAAACGATCCTGGTCGTCGAACCTTGTTTGGCTGATAAGGGATAGCCTCGCACTGGCATACATCCCTGAAATAGGGAGAACCGGGAAGGTGATCATTATACCCAACGTAGGAAACCGGTGAAGGGAGGGGAAGTGATGCTTTGCGCCTACCTAAACATCAAAAATGCTTTTGACAGCAGGTCTCCATGGAGTCGTGTAGTGGACGACCTAGTAGTAGCTAACTGACAAAGAAATACGCTGTCTAGGTTACGCGATGAGATTGTTATAATAGCCAGAGGTAAAATTGAGGAAACTCCTGTGACTTAATTCAAAGAGGTTTAAACCTGGCAAACTTGGAGTTGACCATCAACCCCTCTAGCATGACCATCGTCCCCTTAACGAAACGTAGGTCTCTGCCTGGCCTTAGGAACCTTACACTTGGAGGCAGAGAGATAGAGATAGCCAACATGGTCAAATATCTGGACCAATTGGGACTGCAGACCAAAGATCGTTTGATGGTTGTATACCACGGTCGTGCGACCGATAATCCCGTTTGGGGCGGTGGCCTGGGGCCCAAAAGCTTCGCAGACTTCGGTAGAGCTTCAACTATCGAAGCTCCAACGACTTGCATGTACCTGCATGCCTAGTGCAATGCGCACTTGTCCGATATGTTGTTAGTGAGGTACTATACCATTGGCCCTTCTCCCAAGGGACCCTTGGTTACAGCCTCAGCAGGTTTAAATATGCAATCAACCTTCCTAGGGATAAACTCAGACTATTGGTCGCATGTCTAGATGCATTCCCCGTTTATCAATCAATCAATCAATCAATAAAAACTTAATTTAGTACTTGAACGAAGAAAAAAAGTAAAAATTGGATTTCTGGCAGACATTTTCACAAAAAATTAAAATTTTTGTGAAAACTTCGCTACATTTGTTCTTTTTTTTCAAACAGTTGTAATCGAAAATAAATCCTTCGTCCAAGTGTTTAAGAATTCTATCTCAAAAACCTATGTCAAATTTTATGTAGATCCGTTGAGTAGTTCTCGAGAAATCTTGTAAACCGACTTTAAAAACACAGTTTCGAGAAAAACGCGCCTGAAGACGGCGCACTTAGCGTAGCTGGCCTCGAGCGCAAAAGTTGTCAGGACTGTACCTCCGAAACTATTGCTCGAATTAAATATAAAAAAAATTCGATTCGAAACCCATAAACTCATGTAAACCCTTAACAAAATGATATTAAATAAATTATAGCCTTGACAAACAGTTAATCCCGATTAACTGCGCACTTAAACAGATCCAAATTTATAGCTATATTTATTAATCGATAATAACAGGTAAAAATTGAAAAATCCGGATTCTTGCTCAGTGAACTACACCAATAAAATGGTTCCCCCGTCCTTATGAATCAATTAAACTATTGTGGTTTACTGAATGAGAAGTTACTGGTGAATATTCACACTCGAAAACGCGGAAATTATATGAAATAAGTGAAAAACTGTTTAAATGAAACAGATGAAGGTGATTGATGATATTCTCGTTATACTCTACATACAGTGAACCATTAAAGATTACATATACCCAGTTCCATTAAATAACTACACGTTTACTTGTTTTAAAATTAATAAATTTTGTGGTTTTTTTCTATCCATTTCAAAATATATTCATATATTTAACATAAATATAGCATATCAAAATATTTTTTTTTACGCAAATAAAAAAAAATTAATGCTAACGCTTAAAATGCGCCTAATTCATATCATAAAAGTTTACGTACACCCATGATTATCTATAGAAATCAAAAGTAATAACAAAAGTTTTAGCGGTTTTTGGCCTACATTTTGTTACAATTATTGTCCCTAGACGTCGACGTATCAGTGTTGCTACATGTAGGGAAAATTCCCTACACGTAGGGATTTAAGTCGAAAAAAATGGACGTGGGGAAAAAAGGACAGATTTTTATACATAAGTAAAATGTAGAGATTTTCCGACAAAGCAAAATCGAAATTTCTATGTAATTTTTTTTCGGTCAAAATACAAATAAGTCTATTTGGCAACTTTTTATCAAGAATATGTTCGAATGGCAGCATTAAATCGGTTTCAACTTCACGTTGTCAAAGGCAACACTCTGAAAAAGTGTTTGTATGGCAACATGCTGGCGTCGCATATAATTCGTTTGCCGCTTTTTAATTTGATTGCTGACTTTTTGTGAGGTAAGTCTGAAGTAAATTTAAAAGCTTTTGCTTTTATTGACAAAAACCATTTTTACAGAAATGAGTTCTTCAACAGAATCGGACGAGAGTATTGCAAAGAGCCGCAAATATCGTAAACAAAAGTTTACAAATAAATAGCTAGGAGACGAAAGATTCAAGGTTTGGTTACAAGCTTTGGCCGGTGAGTCGTTTAAATGCAAATGCGCAGCCTGCAACAAAATTTTAAATTGCGGCAAGTCTGATTTATTGGAACACGCAGAAACAAAAGCACACCAGAAAAATGTAAAAGCCATAAGCAAAACGAGCAAATTGAATACTTTTTTTAAGAGAAACGTAAATGCAGAAGGGGATATATGTAGATAAAAAAAAATTTAAATAAGACTCAGCATGCTTTTCGCTGAACACAATGTCACTTTGACAGTGGTAGATCACCTAATCCCACTTTTGAAAGAAATAGTGCCGGATTCTGAAATTATAAAAAATGTTGATCTTGGGAGGAAAAAGTGCACCAGCATAATAAAAAATGTAGTAGCAAAAGAAGAAAAGGACAACTTGGTAAATAAGTTAAAAGTAAACCCGTTTTCCGTAATGATCGACGAGAGCACAGATATCGGCCTCAATAAGCATATGTGCATCCTGGCCAGGTTTTACGACGAAGAAAAGGGACGAGTTGTGGTAAAGTTGTTGGATCTACTACCAATAGGAGCTGATTGCACTGCAGATGCTCTATATAAGACTTTTAAGGAATTAATTTTATCCCTAGGAATTCCATTTAATAACATAATTGGTAAATAAAATAAAATGGTCATATGTATATTCCAAATTTTAAAGTCGTTTTTTATTCCTTATATTTTTAAGGCATGTGCAGCGACGGCGCAAATGTTATGGTCGGGAAATGCAATTCATTCGCTTCCAGGTTGATTAATGACATTCCAAACGTGGTCGTTGTAAAATGTATTTGCCATTCGGCAGCAATTATTGCAAGTAAAGCTTGCTTAGCACTGCCAAGAGCACCCGAAGATCTTTTGCGGCAAATCGGTTCGTATGTCTCTGGAAGTTCCAAGAGATGTGCGCAATTGGAAGCTGTGCAGGAAATGTTAGGTGGGAGGAAAAAAAAATCCTAAGGATGTGTGCAACTAGATGGATGTCACATCATAGGTCAAAATTTCATTAAAAAGTCGGAACTTAATACTACTTGTGCTGTTAGATCACCGCATATTTCTCTACCAATCGAAGAAGTTTTTTTTTGGGCATGAGTGCATCGATCTCTTAACAACTATTCCGAAGGCTGCTGCAAACAAAATAAGAATGGATTGCCTGCAGTTTTACATTATTGCTTTAGAAGAAATACAGCGAAGATTGCCCCTTGGAACAGGTATATTTACAGAAATGGAGTTTTTAAGTCCCGAAATTGCAATGGGGGTAAAAGGAAACAAAACTGATTTCACATTTGAAAATATTTGCAGCAGATTTAATGTAGATGCTTACGCTCTTCTACAAGAGTGGAGAACTTTTGAGTTTAATTTTAAGAGCGATGAAAAAGATAATCTTTTAAAGATGGGCACTGAAGAGTTTTGGAGCAATATCACTAAAATGAAAAACTTTAATAACAATTTTCTTTTTCCTACTATATCAAAATTAGCCAAGTTTGTTTTAACACTACCACATGCCAATGCAGATTCCGAAAAATTTTTTTCTATAGTTACAGATGTTCGTACGAAAAAAAGAAATAGGTTAAGCCATGCAAATTTAACTTCGATTTGCATAATCCGCTCTTTTTTGCAAGACGAAAATCTAAATTGTTGCATTTTTCAGTGCAAGGAATCGCATCTAAAAAAAATGACAGCGTCTGAACTCTACGACCATCATTAATATTTTTTTTTTTTTGCATTGTGGTTACATCATGCTTAAAGTATATGTTTACTTGTTTTTTGTTTGTTTAGTTTTTTTTTAACCAAATAAATTAATGTCGCCTTAGTTAACCATCCGTTTGATTGGATCATTCCTGTTGTACCTATGCTAGTCTAATTTAAAACATGAAATGTATTTAAATGAAATGAATTTTTTTCTTTATTTATTTGTATATATATATATATGCATGTGTACACATACAAGGCAATGGTGCACATATTATATTTTTATGTATTATACAAATTTAATATTATAATAAATGTTCCAAATGTCTAACCTTTTGTACTTTAAGGTCAAACTTTTTTTGTTTTCTTTTAATATTGTAAGAAATGATTGGTAAAACTTGTAGGGAATTTTGTGGGGAAAAATTTTAAACAGCGTAGGGAAAAGTGGGGATTTTTTTCTTCTTTGGTGGGGATTTTCCAAAAAATTATGTACCATCACTGCGACGTATGCTCTCCACTTAATTTCTAGTATTATTTCCGGATATTTTGACCCACAAGTCGATTATCCAGTTTTTTGGCCTTATTTGAATGAAATTCGATGTCTTCGAATACGGTTTTCCAAAAAGTTTCAGATATTTTGAATAGGATTAATGCCTGGTGATTGCGGGACCTATGGAGTTGTAACGTTAATTTTATTGTATTAATTTATATGGTAACAAAAGTATCTGTTCAGTTAAACTTATAGATGGTTCGGTTCACCAATTATCTACTGTTACATTTTTGTAGAAGTTGCAACTGCTTAAGGTTATATAATTTTAATTTAATTTTATTTATTGTTAAAACCAAATTTGAAAGCTTATGTTATGAGTTTAAAAATTAAATATAGAATACAAATACTTTCATATCTACGAGTAAGTTGGTTTAGTTGCGATCGCAATTGTAATATGAAATTGGTATAAAAATAGCAATCATTGAAATCATAGATATTGAAAAATCACAATAACGGTCTTCACTAGAGAGTTGACACGAAAGCTTGAGCTCGTATAAATATCGCACCAGATCAAATACGTTGCACCCCACGGGCGAGGTTTAGTTTTCTAGATGATACATGATTTTTTTTTGGTTTTCCAAAGTTGTTTTCTGATAAAAAGCGGTTGGTCCTAGATGAAGCTATATAAGTATATTTCTTTAAAAAATTTCAAAATTCCCAGATATTATTTATTTTCCAACAGCAAATGGGTTTGACAGAATAACAACAATATAAGTGATAGAGTTTAATAGTGACTGTGAAGCGGGATTGCTTATTCTTGCTATCAACCACCAGTCCCTTTTCTAAAAGGATATAAGGCATTTTATTTTTAATTTTAAGTTTTAATAGTTAGAATTTACAAATGCAGATAGGAAATCCTTGACATAAACGCTAGCTTAAAGGGAGTTTGTAGGAAAGCTCCGGCTTTTGAAAACTGAAAGGCAAAAGGAACCTTTGGAGGACATTGGAATTAGCGATGACGTCACTTGACGTTTATACCGAAAACTGGTAAGAACTTTCACATCTATGCCAAGAATTTTGGTTTTGTATATCAGGGGTAAAATACTGAGGGGTAAGTTGTTAAGCGCCCAGCTCTCATTCTGGTGGTAAATGACTTACTGAAAAACTCGGAAGAACGTGAATGTCGGGTGATATACGAATTTCATGACGTTGTTCTTTAGCGTGTCATTTTTGTTTCTATCCCAAAATTGACGCGGATTTTAAGACTGACATGACGGAATGATCTTCGCGAAAAATGTGCGAACTTCAGTGGCCTGAGAAGTAGCTATCGCATCGTCCATCGTTTGATACTAGTGATTATCATGTTCCAGCAATTGAAATTGTTGTGAAGCTTCTCAGTGCATGTAAGAAAAAGGGCAGGGAAAACATCGAGCACCAAATAGGAAGCAAACAGTGTCCTCTCGATCAAAGGGGCATGTAAAAACATCAAAAAATGAGAGTGATGCAACCCAATCTAAACCACTGTGAGGCTCCACAAGAGCTTCTTAAGCAGACGGTTTACGAAGAAAAGGTCGATGTAGCTATACTTTGCGAACAGTACAAAAATATAAGCGGCGCGACATGGACCTTTGACAACACAAACAAAGCTGCCATATGGGCATGTGGAGGGGAAATGTTTCAGGACAAACCGCTATCAGGGAAATCTTTTTACACACGAGCGAAAATCTGTGGGATCAATTTTTATAGTTGCTACATACCGCCAAGCATATCGCAGATTGATTTTGAGAAAATCCTGGACGAACTAGTCAGAGAAATTCTGTCTACTACAAGAAACGTGATAGCAGGCGTTTTTAATGCATGGGCGATGGAGTGGGGTAGCATCTGCAGAAATAGGCGTGGAGATGCTCTGCTAAAGGCCTTCTCGTCGTTAGACATGGTGTTACTAAATATCGAAAATCAAAATACGTACGAGAAGAACGGTCGGGATTCGGTCATTGACATAACCTTCGCTAGCAGTTCTCTAGCACGGACAACAGGGTGGCAGGTGTGCGACATATATGCACACAGTAACCATCATGCTATTATGTTCGAAATCGAACACTCGGTGCACAATCGAAGGAATATGTCCACTAAGAAAGTACAGAGAAAAGGAAGCAAGATGTAAATCAGGGACGTTGAACTCTTCAAACTCGTGTTAGATGGTCATCTAACATTTGAGGAAGACATAAATCGACAGGCGGAGACCCTAGTGCGGCACGTCATTAAGGCATGCGACACTTCTATGAGTAGGAAGAAAAATGGCGCCCATAGAAAGCCTGTTTACTGGTGGAATGAGCAGATCGACACATTAAGGAAGGAATGCCACAAAGCAAGGAGGAAGTGTCAAAGGAGTAGGGGAATCGCAGAGCATAAGCAATTACACGAATGCTTTAAAAAAAACGTAGCGATCTCAAAAAAGCAATCAAAAAAAGTAAATCCTACTGCTTTAAAGAACTCTGCGGAAATATCGACGAAAACCCATGGGGTGATGCTTACAAGCTGGTAATGACGAAGATCAGAGGTGGCAAAGGACAAGCACCGACGTGCCCAGCGCTACTGAAAACCGTTGTGGAAACTCTATTCCCCGCACAGCCTCTAGAGAAATGAATGGCGCGAGTGCCAGAACCTGTTGAAACGGAATGGACAATAGTCACTGATGTGGAATTAATAGAAACGGCAGAGAGATTTGGCAATGCCAAGGCACCAGGTGGATGGTATCCCAAATAAGGCTTTTAAAATTTGCTATTAAGTACGATGCGAAACCCTTTGCTGAATTGTTTACACGGTACTTACAAAAAGGTTTCTTCCCGAAAAGCTGGAAAAAGCAGAGACTGGTCTTGTTGCAGAAGCCAAAAAAATCAGCAGGAGAGCCTAACTCATATCGACCGCTCTGTATGCTGGATACGACCGGCAAGATACTACATAGAGCGGATAATATGTGCACGATTAGAGCTGCATCTAGAAAAGGAGAGAAAGGTCTGTCTGACAACCAATATGGATTCCGCAAACAGAGAACCACCACTGATGCGAAAAAAATCTTACTGACATAGCTAACAAGGCAATAGAGGGTAAAAGATGGCTGTATGGTCACGTTTGACGTTAAAAACGTGTTCAATTCGGCATACTGGCCACATATTATAAGTGCACTAAAATATAACAAAACCCCGGCTTACTTGGTTAGGATCATATCCAGCTACTTGTCTGACCAGTTGTTACTGTATGATACGGATGACGGACAAAAACATGTAGGGTATCGGGCGGAATTCCACAAGGTTCCGTGCTTGACCCATTGTTGTGGAACCTATTGTACGACGGGGTGCTGCGTCTCCCTCTCCCGAAGCAGGTACAGATAATCGGGTACGCGGATAATATTGCCATAACAGAGTAGCAAAAGAACTGGGGCAACTTGAGTACCTCTGCAATCAAGCGGCGTTAACGATTAAAGAGTGGCTCACGGCAACAAAACTTCAACTCGCTGGGCAAAAAACTGAAGCTATCCTGATCACAAGCAGGAAAAAGCCCGAAGGCATAAAATTAAATATTGACGGCCACAGTATAATGACCCAGAAGGCACTAAAGTACCTAGTAGTGCTTATTGACAATAGACTTAGCTACAAGACGCACATCGAAAAGGTATTTGAGAAAGTAGCATGTGTAACTGCCGCCCTATCAAGAATAATGACCAACATTGGTGGACCAAGCCAAAATAGGCGAGCGTTATTGGCCAAGGTGAGCCAATCAATTCTGATGTACGCGCCCATATGGGGCCAGCACTTCAGCAAAAGACGTATGCTAAGAAAGCGAAATTTTCAATGCGGCTCAGTGCCATAAGGGTCACGTGTGCATTTCGTACGGTATCCCACGAAGCGGTTGGGGTTTTAGCAGGCATCATGCCACCAGAGATAATGGCCATGGAACTCAAAAGAGCATATGACAGGTCTACAAGTCTGGGCAGACGACTAACGGCTGAAGAACGGAAGGATGAGAGGCAAACAAGACTCGATGAGGGGCAGAAACGATGGGATGCAGCTACGAAGGGAAGATGGAACCACAGGCTAGTTAGAAGCGTGCAAGCATGGACAGAGAGGAAACACGGAGAAACAGATTTCTACCTGTGTTTTAAAGAATATCTCTATAAATATGGACATGACGACGGGACGAATTGTTCCTTCTGCGACAGCAGCGGAGAAAACGAGCTGCTCATCTTCTTTTTCTGCCGACGGTATAAAAAGGATAGAGCCGATCTACAGAAACTGACAACGTAACAAGTGACACCGGATAACATAGTGCGGTTTATGACTGAGTCAAAACAAGTGTGGGATAGTGTGAGAGTGTGGTGTGCTATAGTTCTGAAAGAGCTAAGAGTGATAGAGAGGTAACGCAGTGAATTCAGAAGGATGAATGAGGAGTAGGTCTGAATTACGTGACTGACTAGCGAATGGCTAAGCTTGGCCCCACGATGTAATGCTTAACGGCAGTTCCGTGGGGCAAATAAACAAGCAAAGAAAATGGAGTTAAGGGTTTACGAATCGTGCATACCGTCCGGAAAAATGTACACATATTCAGGAATATTCAAATCGATCCGACAATTAGTTTCGGAGATATGAGCGTATTACGAAGAACGTTTCCGAGCGTTCGAAAGTAGGCGGAGCACGAGCCGGAGTAGCAGCTGTTTCTGTTTTTACCTGAAACCTATATTGAGGAATTTTAAGTTAAAAATATGTGAACTCATCAGTTAGAAGTGATCTTCTACGTGGACAAGTGGTGTTTGTTCTCAGTTTGTGTATTTCTCAGTAAAAAATGCCTCGTAAAATTAACAGAGAAACTCGGGGACTTCCAATAAACAGTTGTCTCGAAGAAATAAACGGAAGAACGTTTTTAATCCAAAACCGTGGGATATGATGAGAGCAGTTTCAGCGCCTCAGCAAAAAAATTTAAAGCGCAAGAGGAAATATTTGTAACTCGCGATACGTCAGTTGAAAATAGAATTTTAAATTTTATAACTGTGTTTACGGCTATTAGTAAGTATGTACGTATTTATATTGTGTTAAACTTGCCGTGAGCCAGTAAAATTTGAAACAGCATCAGAACGTGGACTTTGTTTTAAAATTGTTATCTTATGTGATAAATGTAGTCCTCGTAGTGTAAACTCGTATAACTTTGTCAAACACTCGTATGAAATAAATCGACATATTTGTGATGTGAACCCTTGGGTTAGGTTTGAAAGGTGCTACTCAATTTTGTGGGCTAATGGACATGCCAGCTTTTTTGCTCTAAACTTCATATGATATCATCGTTAAAAATATCCACGAATGTGTGTCAGTAGTCACAAATAAACTTTTAAAAAAAGCTTGTGTTGAGGAAATGAATGCCGCGTCTGAACAGCAGGGTGATGAACATAAGAGTGATTTAACAGTCTCGGGAGATGGAACTTGGAAAAAAAGGGGATTTACTTCTCTATTTGGAGTTACATCTCTCATTGGATACTACAGTGGGAAAATAATTGATCTTTTAGTTAAAAGCTCTTACTGTAAGCAATGCGAGCCTTGGAAATCTCACAAGGATACTGCTGAATATCAGGAATGGTGGAAAGAGCACAAAGACGTATGCTCAGCTAACCACGATGGGTCATCAGGAAAAATGGAAGTTGATGCTGTTATTACCATGTTCAAACGTTCATTGGAAAAGTATCAAGTTCGTTTTAGAAATTACGTCGGTGATGGTGACTCTAAAACTTATTCGGGGATTTTGAAGGCTGCTCCTTATGGTGAAACAGAAGTAACGAAGAAAGAATGTATTGGGCATGTTCAAAAAAGAATGGGCAAACGGCTAAGAGACATAGTAAATAATACTGCCGAACAAATAGAAGATAAAAATGGGCAAAAAAAAGTTACTTGGTGGCAAAGGTAAATTGACTGGGAAACTTTTGATAAATTAACAGTTTACTATGGTTTAGCGATTAGGAGACACTGTGATTCTGTTGAAAGAAGTATAAAGCCATTTGGGCATCTTATTTCCATAACTGCTCTACAGATAAAAACCCTCAGCATAATAATTGTCCTATAGGAGAAAACGCGTGGTGTTCGTGGCAAAAAGCGCGTGCCTTGGGAACTTTGCCCAGCTATAAACCTGATGTTGCAACAGCTATTTTTCCAATTTACGAAGATCTGAGTAACAAAAAATTATTGCAACGATGCGTTGGTGGTTTTACTCAGAACAATAATGAATGTTATAATCAGCTGATATGGAAAATAACTCCAAAAATTATTCCAGCTGGTTCAAAAATTGTGGAAATAGCTGCAAACATTGCAGCCGGTAAGGTAAAACATCTCTTCTTTATTATATGAGTGCTATGGGATTATCACTTGGACCCAATGCTCATTCCTACGTGAGGGTCGACGGGCGAGGGGAGGATGGCTCGTAGACAACAACAATTAAACGTTTTGGAGGCAAACGACGAAGCAGAGGGTTCCTCTTATGGTGCTGGAATAGATGACACGATGTAAGTTCAAAAAAAAAAATTTGTTTTAGTGTAAATCGTTCCCGAATCTTTAAACGCGTTTATCTCAAAACCGTGTTTTCAGAGTCGGTGAGGAAAATTTCTCGAAACCGCTAAACCGATCGGTTTGAAATTTTCACACGACTTACTCAGATATATTTTTCAGGTAATGATCGAAGGAATAAGGTTTTGGACAATAATTTCGATGTTTTAAGCCACTTTGAAGTGAAAAATTTTCATGAAAGCTGAATTTTTTTTTTGAACAGCCGCCATTTTGTCACAAATCAAAATTTTGACTAGAGCTTCGATCATTACCTGTATTTATTTATCACAAAACTAAATATTTTTTTGGACGTCTCTTCGCAGATCATCTACAGGAGCTAGGGGATCCAATATTTTTTTAAATAAACCGCTGATTGTTAAAGTACATTAAATTCTGTTTAAGTACATTTTTCCATTAATGTATAAAATAAAATGCCTCTTTGGAAAAAATTCACAAAAAAACGCGTTTTTTCTGCCTCGCAAGTGGATATAACCCCTTAAACCGCGTACATTAATCAATAGCAAACGAAGGGAGAAGCAATAATCGTTTATAGGGTGGATTGTAAAAATTCGTCCTAATGCATTAGTTGAGAACACGCCTGGATGTCCATTTACTGCTTGGCCTTGTTTTCTGCGTAACTATTTCTTCGACGATGTAATGTCATGTAAAATATCAAGGCATTTCCAAATAGAGCAGTGTTCTCGTAAGCGGATCACTGACACAAGTTGAGAAAAAACTCCTCAATGTCGATTTTGTTGTTGGCGGTGTTTCGTTGGCTGTACTGTTGGGTTAAAATACACTCTTTGACCTTCTCCAAATGAACTGTGAGATGCACAACAGTCGGAAAACATTCATGAATTACAAAAGTAATTATTTTCCAAAACGCTTCATTGCAGTTCACGTATCGACCGTATCGTTCAAGGCCAACAATTTACCTGAATTTATCAGCTTCTGATCGAGTTCGCCGGGGCCCGAAATATGGTTATACAGATATGGTAGTAGATTCCAGCACAAGAAAGTACATCAAGGTACCTGGCTGTCACCAACCAGATCGATTATGTTGTGATAGACGAAAGACACGTCTCCAGTATTCTAGACGTGCGACCACTCCGAGGTCCTAACTGCGCTCGGACCACTATCTTGGTGCAGCCAAGATTCGCACCCGCCTTTGTGTAGCAAAAAACGAACGTTAACAAACACAAGGAAGGTTCGACGTCGCTGCAATCACAACAGACAGCACAACGATTTTCTACTCTCTGAGAGCAGTAGTCAACAACTCGGTTTAAGGGAACTGTGGGACGCCAATTCAAACTCCTTACGTACAGCTGCAACCGAAACACTTGGTTTTCGGAAAATTTAAACGAACACCTGGTACGACGAGAAGTGCCGTGTCGCAGCGGAGAGAAAACAGACTGCCTACATCTCAACGTTTCGGTCGACCACAACACGTGCGGGATGGAGTAGATACCGAGAGTTGAAGAGGGAAGCGAGACACCTTTGCAGACAAAAAAGAGAGAGGCCGAAATGCGTGAGTATGAAGGCCGACATGGCTGTGAACGTACAACACCAGGAGAAGGAGAACCCGATTTCCCAATCGATGACGATGGAGCAGACGTTCCATTGCCGGCCGAGCTATTCAAATACGGCGGCGAAGAACTAATAAAGAGCAAGCACCAGCATAGCGAAAGCATACCCAACGATTGGAATTTAAGTGTGCTCTTCCCAATCAACAAAAAGGTAGACCCCACAATTTGCACCAACTACCGTGGGACAAGCCTCTTTAACATCGCGTATAAGGTTCTATCGGCCCACCGTCAACAAACTGATTGGACCTTATCAGTGGGGCTTTAGACCTGGCAAATCAACAACCGACCAGATCACCATACGCCAAATTTTGGAAAAGACCCGTGAAAGGAGAATCGACACACAGCACCTCTTCGTCGATTTCACAGCTATGTCTGAATTTGGTATCCCCGCAAAACTACAAGTAATACGGCTGTGTAAACTAACGCTAAGCAACATCAAAAGCTCCGTCAGGATCGGTAAGGACCTCTCCGAGCCGTTCGATACCAAACGATGTTTTTGACAAGGCGACTTCTTCAATCTGCTGCTGGAGAAAATAATTCGAGCTGAAGAACTTAATCGAGCAGGTACAATCGTTTATAAGAATGCACAGGTGCTAGCGTAGGCCGATGATATTGATATCTGTGGCCTTAACACCCGCGCCGTTAGTCTGCTTTCTATAGACTGGAAAAGGAAGCAGGGCAAATGGGTCGGGCAGTGAACGAGGGCAAGACGAAATATCTCCTGTCATCAAACAAACAGTCGTCGCACTCGCGACTAGGTACATCCAACGCAGGATATCTCTTGCCAACAGGTGCTATTTCGGACTAAGTAAGCAATTGAGGAGTAAAGTCCTCTTTCGACGAACAAAAACGTAACTCTATAAGTCACTCATTATTCCCGTCCTGCTATATGGTGCAGGGGCAGATTTGCGAAAGATTTATGGTCCTTTGCGTGTTGACCACCGCGAATATCGCATTCGATGGAACGATGAGCTGTTTGAGATATATAGTACAATGACATTGACATAGTTCAGCGAATTAAAAGACAGCGGCTACGATGGCTAGGTCATGTCATCCGCATGGACGAAAACACTCCAGGTCTGAAAGTATTCGACGCGGTATCCGCCGGGGGAGGCAGGGGAAGAGGAAGACCTCCACTCCGTTGGAAGGACCAGGTGGAGAAGGACCTGGCTTCGCTTGGAATCTCCAATAGGCGCCACCTTGCAAAAAGAAGAAACGACTGGGGCGCTGTTGTTAACTCGGCTATCACGGCGTAGCGGTTTCTACGACAGTAAAGAGGAAGATGCACTCGTACATGTGCTTTGGCTGCCAATGTGTGTTGATGGCAAAAAGAACGCCGACCGATATTAACGCGACCTCTTCGTGACATCGTAACAAATTTCAATCACTTCGTATGAAACACACATAAAGTTTTCACTGAATAATTTTCAATAATTTACCTTTGAATAGCTGAAATAAAAAAAGCAGACGACCAAAATTGAACGATTCAAATAATTTACAAATAAATCAATTGGAAAACAAAACAAAAAAAAATTGAAAAAAAAATTGTATGGAAAAGTCACTTTTTGGAAATTTAAGCTCGTAAGTCGGTTAATCATTATTTTCCGAATTTGTTTTCTTTACAAACCATCCTCATTGGATTCGCTTCAAAGTGGTTCTGGCCATTTTTCATTTCATGCAACGGTTTAGTTAGCTATAGCGAACAGACAAAAACCCAACTTATTTACATATATGTATGTACATATATGTATGTATGTATGTAAACATATCGTCACCTAAAATGCAAAATAAAGTAACAATATTTTCGAAAATTTACAGTGGCGCGAATGAAACACGAAATAAAATGGAACAAGAGTGAAAAAAATTAATATTGGTTAAAACTAGTTTATATTTGAGCGCAGAACCTGAAAATGTTGGACAAATGTCATAATAGTATGAATGTAATTTGAAGTAGTGAATCGTAATCAATAAGATACTCAATTTCGAATTTTTTGATGATACGTTATTTTGCATTTTAGGGGACGATATATAAGATAATATGTAGTTATATCAGTCAATTTGTGAGATATTTTAATAAATTTAAGTTGATGTCTTTTCTTGGCTATATTGCGTCAAAAATTAATGAAATGGGTTAGGCGTTGCTCCAACCCATATTCACTTAACATAATGAATTTCGACTCTTTTGTTAACTTACAGGGTTTGTCCGGAAAGTAATGACTGATTGTACTTCGGAGAATGCGCGCACCGACTGGATTCGGTAGAGAGCATTCTTAGCTAACGAACGACGGGCTGGTCTCCGAGCACCTGGAGAGTCAGGACAAACATTTTCGTGCGACGTGTTTTTGTGAGTGCAAGGCGAAAATGCAACGTTCGTTAGAGCAGAGGTGCGTACCTCTTCGATTAAATTCTGTGTGAAACTCTGTAAATCTGCGACATAGACGTTTGATATGATCAAGCAGGCTTACCCAGATTTAGCAGGAAGTGGTGTGTTTCGGTGGCACCAGGCCGTTTTGGAAGACGGGGAGAGGTCGCTGATGAAAACCGAAAGAATGAGCAAATCCCAAGTGAAAACGATGCTAATTGTTTTTTTTTGATATCAAAGGCATCGTCCACCATAAATTTGTTCCTCCTGGACAAACCGTCAACGCCAAGTTTTACGTGGAAGTCCTTAAGATACTCAAACGAAGGATCAATCGGGTCCGACAAGACATCGCAGCCGATTGGAAGTTGCACCACGTCAGCGTCCGGCTCACGGCGCCTTACTTGTGAACAGTTACTTAACCAAAGCCGGCATCCCAACGCTTCCGCAGCCATTCTACAGCCCAGATGTGGCCCCCCCGAATTTTTTTGTTTCCTTGCCTGAAAAGGCAAGCATTTTGAGACGACAAGCTATTCCGAAGAATGTCTTCCATGATGCCTTCAATGCTTGGAAACCGCGCTGGCAGCGCTGCGTCGACGCAGAAAGAGCCTATTTTGATAATAATTTTTTTTAAATCGACTCAGCCCTATTACTTTCCGGAAAAACCCTGTATTACAGTATACATCGGATATCTTGTAACGAAGCTTTTTTTGCCCCTGCTTCTTACAAGTATAAATTGCTGAGGTATACTCGCCGTGTCCAGGGTTCGTTACAATAAATTTGTAAATATTGGGGCTCTTCTGCGAATCGTACTTTATTTTACTTTTATATTATAATTTAAATTAAAGTTACAAAATTTGTCTCCCGCGTTGTGATGTCGTCGCCCGAGGAAACTGCTTCCAGGGTAACGGTTCAGTGTGGTCCGTTAGGGCAATACCGTTTCCCACTCTGCTGCGTTCCTGGGTGCTAGACGACTGGCTGCTCTCGGCCGCGATGATCACGCTCGACTACTTTTGCCGGCGCTCGCGTAGGCTGCAATGACGATGTCCTGCGACGTGCGTTGACGCTCTCGTGCTACGACGACCACGCTCAGCTATTTCTGCCGGCGCTCGTGTAGGCTTCAATGACGGTGTCCTGCGGCGTGCGTTGACGCTCCCGTGCTACTACGACTACGTTCGGCTACTTCTGCCGACGCTCGTGTAGGCTTCAATAACGCTGTACTGGTATACACACTTACGCTCCTCTGCTGCGCTGGAGAGGTCCTTTCAACCACTTTTGCCGCGTAAAGATCCCGGATCACGGAAGACTGCGTTAGCGACCGCGATGTTAAAGGTTGAGTTGGTCAGAGGATAAACTCACTACCAAGCTCACCCTTAACAGACGGCGTTCACAAGTCAGGGTACCAAGACTAGCCAGAGGATAAACTCACTGCGTAGTCTGATGCCAAACGTGCGTACGCTGTCACAGTCCCGTGCTGACACACTGATCATCGGTCACCTAACTCCCCAGCAAGCCTGTGCTGCGTGCTAAAACATTCGCAACATGTTGCGTTGGGATGGCGTGTGTTGCTGGGACGGCGTATGTTGCTGGCAGTGGCGTGGTTTTACCGCTGCGTATGCATGCTTGTTGTTGTTTTATCTGCTTGTCTGATTTCTCCGTCTTCGTGGTATCCCGCTGTATTGCTTGCGTGGCGTAGTTTTACCGCTGCGTATGCATTTCATCTGCATGCCTGGTTTCTCAATACAATTAAACATTAATATTTCGATTAGTACTACACGATGCGATATGATGTAGTTATTAGTTAGGTTGATTTTAATATTAATAATTCGGATATAAAGAAATACGTAGAAGTGAAGAGAAGATCGGTGCCACCAATAAAGTTTAAAAAGATAATCCTTCATAATATGATAGAGTTGAAAAAAACTTTTGACGACTTGCTAAGGTCTCATGTACGAAAGCGAACATTAAATCACTTACCATGGTATGCTACAAATTTGTCATTATTTGCATAATACCAGCAATATTATACTTCCCACAAAAAAAAATAATAATAAGAAATGAAAAGAACATACATATAGGAAAATATTTAACTAGAGAAGTAAATATCATTATTTGGTGCATAATATTACTCTAATAATTTAAAGTTACATTGTGAAAATAGGACTACAACCACTTCCACTTCTCAATTATCACAATTTTAAATTTCATGTGATTCTTTCACACTACACTATACTATACTACACTATATATCGGAATAAAACTTTTAACGAATACTGGCTTTAGGATAGTCATTTCATGTCTAAAATTTTTCGAAATGGGGTTATATCGATTTCAATCTCCGAAAGTATGGACCCCAATATATGTGCAGAAAAAAATGACAATTTGTACGCTATATACTTGTATATTAGATAAAGAGAGAATCTTTTGCCGATAATAATGTACCCATGTGTCAAAATGAATAAAATCGAATCAATATTTATCTAGCGCCCACATATCTCATAAAAAGAATTTGATAAGATGTGATTTATCTTAATAACAATAAGAGAGGGTATATTTCTAAAAATTCTGTCCTTGTTTAACAAAAATCTTTCTAATACAATAAATACATAAAGTTAACCTAAAACTCTAACTATAAATTCATAAAATATAAGGGGACGTGATTGTGCTGAGCACTAAAACGTTTTTAAGCGCACAGATATGGTTGAATCATTTTACATTCAATACTTAACATGGGGACAGATTTAGGGCATACATGCACACGAAATAATATATGCGCGTATGCGTTGGTTTCGAAATTCATTCTTTTTGATGTTCGATAGGTCGGCCTTCTGGGTATGCTTCCTAAAAGCCCATCATTTGGGTCTCTCTGTCCTGAAACAGCTTTGTGCCAAATCTCGTCTTCATCAGGCGCACGCGTTGAATTTTCTCATTTAATATCCATGAGAGCATCCAAACGAAATATACAACTTCAATAAATACATATATCTATACAGTACATATCTATTTACATATAATCAAAGGTTTATGTATATACATATGTATATGTATATGTTGTTGTGCATAAAAAGCATGGTAGATACTTATTATATAAAATTACTGTCGCCTCAATTGGCCAATGACAAGCATTCTAAGGTTGGATTTCAAATCTAAATTCAGCCACACTGAAGGGTGGGTCGGAAAAACGACACGCCCCACATGAATAATGAAAATTTGTCCTTCCCAAATAAACTGGAGTTAGTGAAACTCATCATAGAATTCTTTATCATACGGTTGTCTAGTTGTAAAATCTGTTCGGGTCCGTTTAGTTTAAACAATCGTGAATTATTGTGAATAAAGTACTTTAGATATAATTATGTGCGTGTTTTTATATTAGTCCTTTCATAATTCATTGATTTGTAATTCGTAGTTAGTTTTGGATCGGTGCTAATATGTGTATGTACTTGTACATAAAAACATGCATGTGAAAAGTGTCATTGTTTACGATTCAACAGTGTGACAAAGTAAATCGAAGAATGAATAATATGTTCCATATTTATGAGGAAAATTGTATTTAAAAAGTTAAAGGAAGAAGATTATAACAAGTTCCTCAAATTGCTATTTGGTAATAATATATTTTGTCCTGCATATTTATATGCGGGATATAAATAGATTCAAAAACAGTGCTTCAAAATTTATTCGCCGACGACTTTTGACGCCTCTCGGGCGTTTAAGCTCGAGGAGGATTTCGTAGGGAGTTGTGTGACAATGTCGATGTATTCAACGACGGATAAAATGAAAATGTCTGCTCCTACCTGCTTTCCTGGTCGATACAGCCCTACTTATAGGGGTCCGGATCAGATGAGGAGATGTATGCCGAATCCTTCTGTAAGTATAAGAAAAGAGTGCAACTCTAAATTTGTGGAAGGAAACATTGAACTTAATTTTAATGTAATAATACTCCATATTGTATATACATGTATAAGCGATTCGGCTTACATAGAATATTCAAATTTACAATTGATAAATTATATTGATAAAGTTTTATATACATTTGTAGGTATTTTCACAAGTAGCTATGCAAAAATGTGTGTGTGAATGAATAAGTTTTTAAAATTAGTTCTCTATTTGAGTAGATTCTAGTGCAATAATTTATAATTACTTCAAGAAGGAATTCTTAGAAAATAGTTTAGACAATATTCCCCTGTAGAAATAATATTCTGATGTTATGTGGAGTTAAGTAAAAAACATTAATATACATGTAAAGTGTATCTAATTCGATAATAACATTTTTTTTTTAATAATTTTGAAGAATTTTTGAGAGAACGACGCCTAGTGGGTTAAAATATTGAAATTTTCACATAGAGTTCATCCTTTAGTTCCACATGAAAAATACATAAAATTCTCTGATATGTAGACTCATAAATTAGTAAATATGTGCTAGAAAAAGATTCGCCATAGACGCTGAAAGTTACAGTGTAAGAGCTTCGAATTTATGTGCAGACTTAAAATTGTGAATTAAGCGGCCTAAAACAAAAATGGTTTCACCTCCTTGATCTATAAATATTTAAATCTATAAATTTCTTTGTAGGAATGGACTTATAGATAGTATAGCCACATTTTTTATCGTTTGTAAAACATTTTTTTTTAGAATTTTTACGAAGTAGTATGCATGGCTATGAAGATAAAATTTGAGATATGTTTTTTACAGTTTTTTAAGATAATATAGTAAATATGGATTTAAGTATTGGTGTTAGCCTTGGCTTCCACTGACCTCTTAAACTCTTTCTTCGCTTTGCTGTATTTTTCTTATTTTTTATATCTTAGCTTAGTTTGGTTACTTTTCATTAAAAACTAAACTAACTTCAAGATTTCGAAAAGAGGAAGATTGAATATCTGATAACAATCCTTATATTAATTTGTTCATTGTTTGTTAAAGTTTTATGACGGCCCAAATCGTCTTCAATAATATCTGAAATAGTTAAATTAAACTTTACATTTTATATAAATGGTACTTCAATGCATATGTGGAATTCGATTCTCCAATTTTGAATTATGTCCAATAAAGAGGAATACGAAAATCGACTGCAACTAATTCCATGGAAAAACGCTGTGTGCGCACGCACGTACACAAGTGATTTGAAAATTAGTCTTATAAGTGATTTGACAACAAAAGATGAAGTACACTTACTTAATTGCTAAATCAGTAAACAAACTAAGGTTTACTAATACTAATTAAATCCGTTAATTTCAAAATATTTTATGTAACTTTCCGCTTTCTCAGCTTGATCGAAGTTCCTCGAGGTCAACTAATAAAACTTTGTGGAAATAATTAGATATTTAATATTTTTTGGGAAACTATGTATCTCGGAAATGTCACATTCAGACAATTCGTCTAAATGAAGATATATATACCTATTTAGTATTTTAGATTCGGAATATTTTAAATATCTTTCAAACATTTTTTAATATTTTAGGAATGTTTTACGTTAGCATACTGATATTACTTAATAAACATAGCTGAAAATACTGTTATTTTAGGCACGGCTAGTAGATCGTTAACTACACACTGATATAAATTTATAACCGTATCTTAATAACCATTGTGTAGTTAAGGTCCACGATAATTTTATTAAAATTATTTTATTAAATTAACTAAATTCTGTTCTTGCAACATGTTGCATAGGTCATTTTGTTTCTCAATGTTTGAGGTATTTAATAAATAATAAAAGCGGTACACTTCTTTGATGGTCAAATGTGTTAGGAATAATAAAGCATTTCAGTTTTTTTTTCATTTTTTTAAGTAAAAGTAATAATAAAACTATCACAACTAACTATTCCGGTTACTCAAAAAACTGCCAACACTTGCGTTGCACCCTGGCGTTTAACATGTCTTCTGACGTATTCGCAATTGTGTTTCCCCATTTGGTGGAGAAATGTTTCCTATCGCATTAAAATAGTTTTGTTACCCCATGGTTTCCAAAAGAATTCATGCCTATCGTTTCCATAAAATTATATTATTTACTAGTTCATCTTCAACTTTTAAAATCAAGAATTTTTGAAAATGGCTAAGGTTTAAGAAAGTTATTTAAAAAGATTATAAATAGTAGTACAATAGAAAAGTTAACCTGGTAGTTCTCGGAATCAGAATTGAAACCGATAAAAAGTTAAGTATATATCATAAATTCAAATATTATTAGTCTCATGTTCGAAACGGAAATTGTAAAGGTTAAAATGTATATAAATGTAATTAGTTAATTTTTACAAGTACATTGTCATTGATTGAGGATTTCAAAATGGTTTGTGTTATCTTTTGTAACGCAGAGGTTAGTGAAAACTCAATATTTTAAAGTCCATTTACGATTTATATATTTAAATAATATTAATATTATTCAATCAATCAATCTATGAGCAGTGCCAGGCTCATCACAACCGTTTAATGCTAACTTTAAGAAATATAAACGATTTTTCAAGATATGCTTGTTATTTTAGAATTCACGCTATAGTTCTAAGAAAGTTTATACTTATGTTCTCTTTATTTCTAACTGTTAACATAAATACATCATTGCAAAAAAAAATTAATTCTTTGCGAAATAATCATATGGGACAATAATTCTGTTCTAGTTTAATAGTATATTGGTTGTCAAAAAAGTCTTGCGGTATTTTCGCTAGTTGGCGCTGAGAGCGCATAGTTCTAGTTTTATTCGTCGCATCGGGTCATGCTATATCTTTTTGGAAAGCTCATTTGACGCGCTAACACGTGTTTGATTGATTGTCGTTTTTTTTTAAGTCGTTCGTGAGTTATAGCGTCGCAAACATGGAGCAAAATAAAGCGAAAATACGGCATATTTTACAGTACTACTACTATAAAGGCAAAAATGCATCTCAAGCCGACAATAAAATTTGTGCAGTTTATGGACCCGATACAGTTTCCATTTCCACCGCACAACGATGGTTTCAACGTTTTCGTTCTGGTGTAGAGGTGGTCGAAGATGCGCCACGCTCCGGAAGGCCTGTCGTCGAAAATTGCGATAAAATCGCTGAATTGGTCGAAAGAGACCGGCATAGTAGCAGCCGTAGCATCGGTCAAGAGCTGGGCATGAGTCATCAAAAATTCATTTCAATTTCAATAAAAAAAAATTCAATAAAAATACCGCAAGACTTTTTTGACAATCCATTATATGCTTTTTTTAATTTAAATATGATTTTAGTAATCAATAATATGAATATACATATACGAAATGGCATCGAACTAATTAAATTTTGCAATAAAGATAACAGTTGTACGTATCACCTAAAAGTAATTGAGATAGATTTAAGGTTATATATGTATATGTATGTATATACATATATAAAAATGATCAGGATGACAAGACGAGTTGAAGTGCAAGCTGTAAATTCAACAAAAATTTATATATATATCTGGATAAATATTTGTATGGGCGTGCCTTAGGAGAAAAAAATATATCTTATATCGTGCATCGTACATATCTCTTAAACCACTAAAGCTACAGCAACCAAATTTTCTGAGCGCAAATAAATCAATAATTATATACGCCAGAGACATTAAATTTTATTTTCTTGATAGTATGAGAAGGGTTTACGGGAGCCGGTGTGAACGATGGGAGTTGCACCGCCCACTTTTTGGTAAAATCACATATCTCTGGACCCGTCAGACTGATTTCGACTAAACTTAGTACTTTGCATTCTAATCATATATGTATGTCATGGCGTGAAAATTGGCGAAATCGGTTCACAACCACGCCTACTTCTCATATAACTTAACTTTGAATTCAATTTGATTCACTCAAATCAGGAAGCAATTGATATAACGGGTCAAAACTTTGCACTTATAATTCCTACTTTAATGGAATGTCACCTTATGACTAAAATTTGTCCAAATCCAACAAAAATTGCTTAAGCCCCTAGGTACCGAATATGTGAGCCCCAGTATCTATAGTTGATTTTCGGTCAATGTGTGAGATATACAATTGATGTTTTGACAGAAACCTTCCCTGACAAAAGTAGTTATATGTATTAAAAATTGGTTGAATCGGGTCTAAACTTTATAAAAATTTTCGAATTTGCAAGTGACTTTATGGTTGTAATAACGACCAATATTTAAGTTATCTCAATGAAAATTACAGAACATTCTTTACTCATAACAGTTGTTCTGAGTTCATTTTGTGTGGCACAAAACCAACTAGGATCGTTCTTCATTCTTTCTCCTGTAAATTTCCGAAAGTGTTCTTGCGTTATTTTGCATTTTAAGTGAAGATATACTTATTTCGGTTTAACTAAGCCAAAGTTGAAAAGAACAGTATTTACATGTAATTTTTGGACTAATTGTACATACCGTTATGTTGAGTAAGACTATACTACAAATACATGTATATCCAGCAGCAAACTCTAATATAGCAGAAAATTTGAATTTGAGTTTGTGCAAGAGTACGCGGATACCTCATTAAAGTGGTATAGCCGAAATCTTCAGAGCTACTCAGTTTTGCTTTGTATATTTACAAGGTGCTTTCCAAAGTAAACAAGACATTTTTGAATCTAGCACCCACTGGTGGCGCCATCTATATGTCGACTGGTGAGTTAGAATCTGCTATTCGATTGTTTATCGATTGTCCAGTGAGAAATTCATTTAATCGATTGTTGCGTTTTAAGTGTTAGTATGTTTGTGTTATCGGTGCGAAAATGAGCTTCGAACAAAGAGCCAACTTGTTTTAAAATTGGTAAAACTTTTACCGAAACGTTTCAATTGATGAAAAAGGTAGTTTCAACGTTTTCAAAGTGATCGTGAGAACATAAATGATGATCATCAGGTGGGCCAATCAAAATCCATGATCACCGGAAATTTCATCGAAACTGTGCGTGAATTCATCAAAAATCAGCCGAAATCATCATTGAAACTCATGGAAATGAAATTGAACATCTCCCCGTGCAAAACGCTGCATTGAAGCTGAAGGAGACTATTTTGAATAAAATAAATTGATTTTGCCGAAAAAAAATATTTGTTCTGTTTTTTTTAAGTCCCGTTTACTTTGGAAAGCACCTTGTAGATCTGTTTTATTATTGTGAGTGGCTTAAATGGCATATGAAAATCCAAATTTCTATTTTTTCTTGTATTTTTGAAACTTAAGACTTAAAATAAATTATAGTATGGTAATTTAGAGAAAAGAAAAATAAAGAGTTACTGCAACGTTTCCAAACCCGAAAAAAAATTTCTTCTCATACATCAGCGCTCATGCGTCAAATGACATATTGCAGGGTTGTACCACAATTTCTTCCCGTTTGTTGCAGCATCGGATAGAGTTTTTGGATTCCCTTCTCCTCAACGCTTAACGAATCGAAGACAGTTAATATTTCGTCGTATTGCCATAACCAAAAATCTTTTCTTTCTTGCATTTATACATATATGTATGTATCATATCGTGCTCGCTATAATTGATCTGGTGTTTAGATTTTTGCATTTTAGTTATTTATTTCCACTTTTTGAAACAAATTTTTTACAGTTATCTGTATATAAACTAGAAAAAGAGATGAAATTTAATATAAATATGATGACAAGTCGCCCAAAGGGCTGCTAATCATTGTTGTTCTTGTATGAGGTATAGAAATCATATCGTGCTTCCGCTATATTAAGAAGCAAGCCGCGTTATGATTGTTCGCGATAAAGTCAACTAGAATAGCGAAAACTATTATAACTATAAACTGCATATTACGACTGGGGTAATTCATAGACTGATTAAATTTTTGCACCACATTTTATTATATCCAAGAATTTACTTTTGCTTAATATTAAGATTTTTCTACATATTCTAAAGATAATTTATAAGTTGATTGATACTATATATAATAGTCTAATTTCAACCAGTTTGAGAGATAGAGGTACTAAAGGCATAATTTATAGTTACATATATTTCAATTTCTTCATTAGTGCTTAGATTATCTATTGTAAAGTGAATAAAACTGGCAGAATTTGGAATTGTGTTCTATGAAAGGGGTTGTGGTTATATTTCGATTTTTTTAATTCTAAGCCGTAATATACGATGTAAAGAGAGAGGTTGTTGAAAACAAGATTACGCCTTCCAAAGTTATCTGACGTCATTCTTCTAGAATAGATAAGAGATATCCCCTAATGGTGGGAGGCGGCACCCCCATTGTGTGGATTTTTTATACCAATTCCATGCAACTCACTTGTATCATTTAGATTAGATGTAAATTAGAATGTCCCGACATATATTATTTAGTTATTGCTTTAAATTAGTGTTTTAAAGAACTTTTAAAGATAAAAACGTTTCATGTTAAAACAGTGCTTAAATAATAGTAGTAGTTCTATTACCGCAGACAACTAAGTTATCTGTCTCCATTTTTTGTATATTTTAGTAAAACCGCTAACATAGCGGGAAGAAATATCAAAATCACTTTTAAAGTTTGATTACATTTAATATCTTTAAAGAAACAGAATAATTTATGTGCATTAATCTTAAAAAAAATTTTTGCTTTTCAAACACTTTATGGATTTTTCATGTCATATGTATAGTCAAGTAGCTTATCGCAAATAACATTGCTGTTTAGTGTCATACGCAAGCATAACGGCAAATGTAATCGACTAGCCTTCTGTAATATCGGTGTATATTTTTAATTGCCTTTCGCAGGAAAAGGAAATTCTAAAATATAATATTTAGTAACGCATTTATCAATTATGCGATAATTGAACTATTTTCTGGGTTACACGGTTGTGTTTTATTGGGTACCTTAACTTCCCCCAACTAAATTTATTACACGGCTTTTAGCACTCTTCTTGAAGCCATGTACATGTATTTTGTTTATGGTTTCATGTACATACCTATATAATAGAGAAATAGAAAGTTCAACATAGTTAGCAAGTAAATGACGCGATAATGTACAGCATATAAAATTTATTGTATTAAAACCATTTCAAAAATCAAAAAATGTCGATATTTAACTTTTTGTTATGTATTAAATAAAGAAATAATACAAATCAATTTTCTCTAATTACAATTGGAACTTAACTGAATTTAATTACGAAATAAAAAAAATATTTTGTTGAATTATTATTAATTAATACAAAAAAAGAAATCACATACCCTCATATATTTCTCATACATTTACACCTATATAATATTATCAATACTGCTTGTACATATTTTCAGACCCGTATTTTAGAAGACGCTTCCCTTTTATGCAATTCTTGGTCAGCTCGTCAGAATGTAAGTAATTATGTATGTTCACTGTACAATTATCGTATATTGTATATAAATTTCATAAAACATTTCTATATCATCTAAAATTTTTAAAAATCTGTTTGTTAAAAATAGAAAATTATGTAGTAGTAGTATGTGTTTAAATATAATGATATGAAAAGTTGAATTTAGCATTGGGCACTCATAATTTTTAAAATTAGTAATATATGGGTTCACTTCATTTCGCCAAAGTCAAAGAAATTATTTAACTAAATAATAATTTAAAGTTTTCAAGTAATGCTTAGGATAATTCAGTAGAGTTTCCAGAAAGTTAGGCAAAAAATCCCAAGGGTAATTAACCTCATGGAATTATTAAATTTTGCAAACTTTTTTTAAAATTGAAACAAATACAGTATTAAACCGAAGTTTTTGGAAATAAAACCCCAAACTTATTTTAATGATTTGGTTACATTACGAAATAGTGTAATTTTTTGTACTGGTTTAAAATTCACAGTTACTCTTAATTATTATTTTTTCAGGAAACTTTATACATATAGAGTCATCTGCCACCCAATTAGCACCTTTATTATTTTCAAGCCAATTTATCAAGGTGTTGTTGCTTTCAACTGCGTCGGGAAAACGCTGTTGTCTGAATATCTTGCTCAACAACTGATTTGATTGAGTAACGAAATCTTAATTTCATAATTGGACTAGTCATTACACAGTTACGCCGGTTTAAGTGTTTTCTTGTTTTGTTTCTTGATATGTTCTCTGCTTTCAATGACGTTTTCTTAACTTGATATATTTTGATATTATAATCAACGCCAATCGACTTTTACTAACGCCTCGATCTATTTTTCTTAAAATCTCAGCTTTTTGAAATCAATCTAATATAGTATATGTGTTTACGATGATTTTTTCTGCTTAGTTGAAAGTTTTTTTTTACTCATAAACAATATTAAATTACACAAGTAAGGAGAGGTTAAGTTCAGGTGCATTTTATACTCTTGCAACTTGCAAGAATCAAAATCAGAGAAATACTTTCAGGTGCAAAACCAATCATATAGAGTAAAGTCAGCCGGATGTTCGAAAATCCTAATACATATTAGTTATGTATATAGAGGCAAAACCAAGTTCTCGCTGAAATTTATCTATTTTTGGCCCAAAGGTACACTGTTATGAATAAAACACGCTCTCTTATTTTCATTGGGATAACTCACATATTGAACGATATATGCGGTACAAAGCTCCCTAAGTTCGAAAATCTATATATTAAGTGTATAGGGATAAGGGAAGTATTGGTCCGATTCAACGCATTTGTGACATACAGACATATCAATATAAGAGATGTATTATCCCTTAATTTCAGTTATATATATCACATTGACCGACATTTTCGATCAAAAGTCAACTATAGGTACCGGGGTCTAAATATTCGGTACCTAGGGGCCTGAACAGTGAAAGTGAAATTTAAAATTGAGCTCTATGGGAAGTAGGCGTGGTAGTTGTCCGATTGTACATTTTCACAATGTGACATAAGAATATAAAAAGAATGCCACGTACTAAATTTTGTCTAAATCGGTCAGCCGAGTCCCGAGATATGGGTTTCACCAAAAAGTGGGCGGTGCCACGCCCATCGACCTATTTTCACACCAGCTCCCATAAAGCTCTCAAATGCCATCTCGGTGGTAAAATTTAATGACTGTGATGTATTTAGTTACAGATTTATCGCGCTTTTAGTAGTTTTTAACAGTACCGTTATATATGGAGTCAGCGGGGTTGTCCTCCGATTTCATCCATTTTTACACTGCAGGTAGAAGTTCTTATAAGATTTGTAGTCAGCAAATTTGGTTCTAGTAGCTTAAGCGGTTGCCCCGCCTTCCATTTTTTCAAAAAATCTTGCACACAGGTGTCCCTTGCTGCTGCGATCATCTGTACCAAATTACAGTTTTATACCTTAAGTTAATACTTAGTTATGGCACTTTATACGTTTTCGGTTAATGGAAATTTATGGGCGTGGTAGTGGTCCGACTAGTCTATATAACCCTATATCTATCTCGGTTGATTTTAGGTGATTCCTACAACCGTTAGGTGAACAGAACTACAATACTCTGTAGCAACTGGTTGCAAAAGTATAAAAATTGAAACTCTCACAACTTAATATATGTACAATGTGTGTCATTGCTCCGACAATACAAAACTAAGAAGACTCACACAAAACAAAAAAATTCCGTACAAATGTACAGTACAAATGAGCTATATACGAATCTGAATAAAAACTTGAGGATGAAAGCGGCTGTTATATCCGAAACTACTTGACCAATTCCAAATTGTGATAATAACACGTTTTTTTTTGTGAACTTCAATGCATTTGGATGACTTTTTAACGAATACTTAGGTCGGTCAATCTCTGGGATACCTTAAAAGAGTCAGATAGTATTTTTTCTGGAAATAATAAGTTTTACGTGATTCCAAATTGTGATAATAACACGTTTTTTTTTGTGAACTTCAATGCATTTGGATGACTTTTTAACAAACACTTAGGTCGGTCAATCTCTGGGATACCTTAAAAGTGTCAGATAGTATTTTTTTTGGAAATAATAAGTTTTACGTTCGCTGTTTCGTTTCAAGTGGCTTTTGGAACACTGAATTTTAAGCACTCACTAATCACTCATTAAATATTAAAATTATAAATTTTTTCATAATAATATACATAATATACTTACCAAATCCATGAAATAAAAATTTACAGTATATGCCGCGTCTTATTTCTTGAGGTGTAGGATTGATATTTGGCAGAACCGAAACAAATAGACGAACAATCTCGAAAAGACAATGTTCAACTTTTTACATAGTTCAGTGCAGCATGAAATGTAATCCAGGTCTGCTTTAAAATTTAAATTCCATATCTGAGACGCAAATTAAGATACAAAACTGAAAAACGAATCGCCTTAGTGAGAAGCACCTGTAATTTGAGAATTAAAAAGAGGCCTCAAATCACCTAAATTTGCACTGGCCAAATCATTTTAACATTTCATTAATCTAACAGAAAGATTTTTGAACTTTCGATATTTTCGGTAAAAAGTCAACTACATGTACTGGGGTCCATAGGTTTTTGGTCATAAGGTGATGCTTTAAGAGCACTATTCATGCAAAAGGTTTATCTCGTTATATTAATTCAATTCAAATGGACTTTTAAATTGTGTTGTTGGGAAAGGCGTGATGGAAGTCCGACTTCACCCTTTGCACTGTGACATAGGAATTTAAAACAAAAATGTTATATACTTAATTTAGTTGGTCTAGACCTTGGTTCTAATTTGATATCCCTAATATTAGCAGTTATGCTGTTCTCATTGATGTTTTTCACATCAACTTAAATCAAAATTTACCCTCTTAGGTTAAGTTTATGTCGGTAAAGCGAAGTAAAATATTAATTAAATATCTCCGGCCATTTTGTCTTTTGAATTTCGGCTATGTATAAAGCACTACAGAGCTCGTATCTGGCAATAGGTCTTGACATAACCTACAAAACGACGCTATGCACGATTAGTTTGGATATTGCATTCAACAGTTATAGGCGTGTAAACATGGAGCTCAATAACGCCGAAATTCGCGCTATTCTAAAATTTTCCTTCGTTAAAGGCAAATCCGCTAGAGAAACGTTCCGTGAGATGTTTCGGTGCCGCATGATTTGACGCAAAAAAACTTTCTGGAAACGGAACGAATTCGACCCATTTTTGAAGCGGATGGTGCCTGGCGACGAAAAATGAATCACATACGACAATATAAAGTGAAAACGGTCGTGGTCAAAGGCCGGTGAATCGTCCCAAACAGTGGCCAAGTCGGGATTGACGGCCAGGAAGGTTTTGCTGTGTGTTTGGTAGGTTTCGAAGGGAATAATTTTCTATGAGCTGCTCCCATATGGCCAGACGCTTAGTTCTACCATCTACTGCAAACAACTGGACCGCTTGAAGCAGGTGATCGACCAGAAGCATCCAGAATTGGCCAACAGGAATAGTGTAGTGTTCCACCAGAACTACGCCACACCACACAATTCGTTAATGAATGTTGATGATTCGTTGATATATGTAGTTATAAAACTAATTGAGTTTATCACCTCTTTAAAATACCGATGTCGTCGAATACATTTTTTAATATGAAGTTTTGCCAAAATTGAATATATTTCTCCGGCTTGCATCCGTGCAAGTTGCAAGGGTATGAAATGTTCGGTTATATCCTTAGCCATTCCTTACCTGCTTAGTAAACAGTTTTGCCAATACTTGAAGGTATTTCAAAGGCTTTCTGGGAAAGCTTGAAAATGCGAAAGTATAAAATGTTCGGTTGCACTCGACCTTAAAGAGATATTTCTTTCTTTAAGTTAATTACGTATTTCCATTCAAATATATTTGAGTGCTACTATATTATCCATACGATTGAACAAACTGGTACATTGATTCCTCGGTTAATTTTTTTTTACGTGGTAAATGGAGGAATACTGAACTTCTTGGCTATAATTAAGGTTAATTTTTTACTCACATTGTACATTATAGCAATAATTATTAGTTGTTAATGGGACTTTATCCGAAATATTCAATTCAGCAAATTAATAAATTCTCACAATCAATCAAAATATTTTTAAAATTACTCTAAGCAATGAACAAATACTACCATTAATTGCATTTCTGTATTCGGAACCCTAAGATCATATTTTTTTAAATTAGAGTCAACGATTTCACACATGTTTCATTAATTTTTATAAAGATTTTCAAGGCAAATGCAGGTTTTCATTGAGTAAAAAAGGAGAAAAATCCACAAATTATTACTAAAAAGCCGATAAGTTGTCAAAATATCATATATGTAATAATCATAATAATAAGAACATATTCAATACATCCATGAATAAATTCAATGTGGGCATTTTAAAGCATCCCTATTTGCTAAAATATCCAGTACAAGGAATCCATTTTTTTGTAGAGCTATGTCATTAGTCTGAATTGAGAAACGAAAAAATATACATAATATGTTACATATGCATATACACGTTAGGAAGCCTATTGATAACCAATAAAACTCAGGGACTACTCGACCAACTAAACTGGTGAAATTGATATCTTCTTACTGAAAAAGAATATTCCGCCCATAATTATTTCTTTGTATGTTTTTAAATTGTTTGATAAATGTTTTAGCCCTGATTTATTGGAGGAATAAAATCTTCCTAACTAAAAGAAGTAATAATTTTCAAAATTTTTTCCCAGTTAAATTGTTTAGACCAAGATAACTATTTCTTAATCACAAGAATGGTAAGTTCGCAAATAAAGCAGGACAGGAGTTCGTATTTTTCCCCTTAATCTTAATAATAATAAACCAACTAATATATATGTATGTATTTTTTATTAAATAATGTGTTTGATATTTTTTATTAGATAAAGTTTTTGATAACTAATAAGTACAAAGTCGGAAAAGAAGTAGCATTTTTATTTAGGTGGGTACAGCTAAAAAACAACAACAATTTAGTTAGCTACTTAAATACCGAAGCAGTTATTAGATTTAATAAATTAGCGTAGTTTGTACAGTTTTGTAGATAAAGAACGCTGAACATATTTCAAATGAAGTACTGTTGTTGTAATATTGTTGCACCGTGCACGTGTGTGGGCTAACTAGGGCCGGATCGAGAAAATTCACCGCACTAAGAAAATGTTAAAGTTCCAAACTTTTTTTTTTGCCTATAAACAATAATTTGAATGAAAGTAAAATTGGCATGACAGGATTTCTTGTGACATCAAAACATTTATTTATAATATTCTCTTAAAACGTACAAACGTCAGCTATATTTAGAGAAATTATTACTAAATACAGAAAAAATATATTTTTTAAAGTCTTCTATAATTATCTGCTACTATTCCTGTATTCCATTTCCATTGATAGTACTTCTCCAATAAGGAAACATCCTGATGGAGAATTTCACCTTATTCGTCAGATAAGACTCCAGCATATGTATTTTTAAGGACATATTATACCCTAAAGCTTTACATGATTATATATATATATTCTGATTTATGGTTTCCTAGAAAATTGTGTACAATGTTCACAAAGTATTTCCAGCCGAGTTTTTCTGATTATTCAGTTTTTATTCAAGGCTCGTATACTTTATCAACTGTCATGTATGTATGAGGACCTACAAATATACCCTTGTAATTTATAGAAATGAATAAATATGATATTTAAATGTAGTTCCATTTTAAAGGCCTAACTATAATATACTACATACGCTGCCGTATGTTACTGTCAAAAAATCAACGAAAAGCCTGTCAATTGCATAAGGAACCGAGAGTAGACTTTTGAATGACTATAATGTACTTAAAATATTTAAAAACAATGAAAATGTTTACTTCTGTTTTAGAAGGAATATCCATATTTACAAAAATTAGTGAAATTAAAACAAAAAAGAGAGTTCGGTCATGTTCAGTGAGGGAAATAAATAGAAAATGGAAAAAGAATGTTTTTTTTTTTACGAGTCCTAAAAATGGAGAGGATTAACCACATAGATTTTTTTATATACACGCGTTTGTCGTACAAAAATTTCTTTTTTTCAATATTAATATATCTGTTGACAAAATATTTGTCGTCCTTCATTTTCAAATTCAAAATGATGTATGTATTTGCTGACAAAAAGCGAAAACAGCTGATTCCTTACGGAAAATGCGACCAGTTTCGCATTTTCCCTAAGCAAATGACGTTTGAAAAAACTTAACGGAACTTGATGTAAAGTACATTATATTTGCAACATACAATTTGTGTGTATTCGGACAGTTGCCGGACGGCCTTTAGTCTTTCATAATAATGATAACAATTCGTTAAGTTTGATAAAAAAATAATATTGAGAAAATTATGACACCAAACGAATTCCAATTTACAAATTCATTATCATAATCCAGTTATAAAAGTTTGTGTTGAATGCAAAAAGACAATTTGTAAAAAGATTTTAATTCATGATATCAAAATTCGTTGTTTTGTTTCCCTTTTATGATTCAAAAATTGCAATCAATGAAAACCCGTCTTCTGAGTGATAACCAAATACCAATAAATTATAAAACACCCAAAATTATAAAAATCAAAGTAAATTTTTTGACAATGTGGATTAAATTTTTTTCGTAGGAGTAATCACACTTCGAATTATATAATTGAATCATGTTTAAAATGTAGACAGTCGACCATACCCAACTGGATTTCAACTCGATCTACGATCATAGTTAAATATTTTCTTTGCACGGTTCTTAATAGAAGCACTTTTTGCAAATTATATAAAAATCGAAGGACCTTTTCAAATGACTTAATCTCATATATAGTCTAAGATTTTAATTTTTCAAAAATAATAAAACAAAAAATGTCCCCAAGGGAACCTGGCCCCTCCTTCCTTAAAGGTTAATCATTGCAATTGAGTTCTTCATGTTTTTAAAAGGTAAATAAATTTTTCATACTACACTGGCGTTTTTATTCAATGGCTGAATATTCAGTGTCTTTATGCAGGCTAAATATTTAGCCTAGTAGACATGAAAGGTCTTTTGAGTGTTTACTTTCTGTTTTTTACCTATTTTCCCTTCCCATAGGATTTGGGCACCTCTAGAAACTAAATCCTGGCTACGGGTCTGATGTACGTACACATGTAGTATATACTTTCGGTGTTCACAGAAAGATTTATTTATAAACCTTACAAAATAAAAAATTACACTTTAATAAAAAGGACACTACAAACGCATAATCTGTATGGCACTACTGTCGGATGTTATGGCCATAAATGATAAATACTTGCTGCGTGTGCAAAACAACTGATGGAAATAATACCAATATTTTGTCTCCAACTGACAAATCGCAAAGAGAGGAATGGGAAAAAATATGTGGCATGCAACTCAGTTTATAATTTTATATAATCTACATTTTAAGGCGGAGGTAGTAAAATAATATCTTAACCTTTAAAGGCGACAAAGCCCCGATGCGGTACGTTCAATAAAATTACTTCCCACCCTTGAAGAAAACAAGTCAGAAGCCCTCATCTTCTGATGAATAGAAATTTTACGTTTTTACCGTTGAATAAGCCAAAAAAAACTTGTTTACGGGAAAATTATAACAAGAAGCCGGAAGATATACATAATATTCTGAATGATGTTTCTATTTATCATATATGTACATATATGCATAACTTTATATATAACAAGTAAGGAAGGGTTAAGTTCGGGTGTCACCGAACATTTTATACTCTCGCATGATAAAGTGATAATCGAGATTTCATTTTCCGTCATTTACATATTTTTCAAATACCGTATTTGGGTAAAGTTTTATTCCGCTATCATCATTGGTTCCTAATGTATATATTATACAGAGAAGGCATCAGATTGAATTCAAAAAAGCGTTATATTGGAAGAAGGCGTGGTTGTGAACCGATTTCACCCATATTTCGTACATGTCATCAGGGTGTTAAGAAAATATTATATACCGAATTTCATGGTTTTTGGTCCATAAGTGGGCGACGCCACGCCCATTTTCAATTTTTACTCAAGTTAAATTTCAACTCTACTCGTCCCCTGATCACTTTGGTATATATAACCCTATATCTGACTCTTTTAGTTTTAGGACTTACAAACAACCGTTATTGAACAAAACTATAATACTCTCCTTAGCAACTTTGTTGCGAGAGTATAAAAATTACGTGTTGCGTTTTTGCCCGCGATGGACTCCTAAACTACTGAACCGATTTTAAGAAAATTTAGCACATTGTGTCCAGTTCGAACCAGCTTAGAAGACAAAAAAACATTCATAAATAAACAAGTAAGAGAGGGCTAAGTTCGTATGCAACCGAACATTTTATACTCGTGCAACTTGCATTAATCAAAGCCAAGCCAAGCCTTACCGTGTAAAACGTCAACCAAAAGATCGCAATCTAAGCAATTTTGTATATGCATACACCATATATAACTTATACATATTATTATGACCTATATACAAATATATATATTCTGCATAAGATTTGTTAGAAAAAACCAAAATTATTATACATAGTTATTACACAAAATCAGCCGGATGTTCCAAAATCCTGGTAATGGTAATATGGTGCTAGGTCAAGTTTTAGCTCAATTATATCTATTTTAGGCACAATAATACACTGATATGCGTAAAATACGTTCTGAAATTCTCATTGAGATAACTCAAATATCGGCCGATATATCCAGCATATGGTCACCAGGAAGTTCAAAAATGTTTATATTAGGAATATGGGGATTCAGGGCAGTAATGATCCAATTCCCGCCATTTTGGATACACAGAATTACTACTGCATTTTTCTATTACATATGTATCTCACACATTGGCCGATATTTTCCAAAAAAAGTCAACTGTGGTACTGGGGTCCACATGACCCTCGGTACCTAGGGTCTTGAACAGTTTTGGTTGGGTTTGAACAATTTTTTGTCATAAGGTGGCACACACTAAAGGCATTATTCGTGCAAAGTTTAATCCCGTTATATTAATTGTTTCTTGATTTGTGTGCTGGAAACTCAACGAATCAAGTGGAATTTAAAATTGTGCTATATGGGAAGTAGACATGGTTATTGTCCGATTTCACTCATTTTCATAACGTGATATAAGAATATGAAAATAACGCCACGTACCAAATTTTGTCGAAATCGGTTGGTCGGGTCCTGAGATATGGGATTTCACCAAAAAATGGGCGGTGCCACGCCCATCGTCCAATTTTCACACCGCTCTTATAAAGCTTCCTTTTACCATTTGGGTGGTAAAATTTAATGTCTCTGACATTTTTAGTTATTAATTTATCGCGCTTTAAGTAGTTTTGAACAGTACCATTATATGGGGATTTTCACACTATAGGAGTTCTTGTAATATTTATGCCGGGCGAATTTGGTCGTTGTAGCTTTAGTGGTTTAGGAGATATGCGCAACATATTAGGCGGCGGGGGCACGCCCACTTTTTAAAAAATTTTTATCCACAGGTGTCCCTTGCTATATCTTAATTTAGTCCTTAGTTATGGCACTTTATGTGTTTTCGGTTAATGGCGATTTGTGGGCATGACAGTGGTCCGATTACGCCCATCTACGAACTCGAATTTTTTTTGTACTAAGGAACCTGTATACCATGTCTAGATATCTAAATTTTTACTCAAGTTACAGCTTGCTCGGACGAACAGACCCACAGTTAACCGGATTTCAACTTTTCGCGTCATTCTGATCATTTATAATATATATGTATGTATATATAACTCTATATCTATATCGATTAGTTTTAGGTAATACGTACAACTGTTAGGTGAACATAACGCTCTAAGCTGATATCTTCATTAACCATGCATCATTAACATGCATCGTTCGGTCCGAAAGTTAATTGATGTTTATTAAGTGCAATCTTTTAAGCCAAGAACTCCATTAACTGGACAGAAAGGCTGTTAACCAGACATTGAGAAAGCGGCCTTAAATTCTATATTTTATCCAATGAAATTCATTTGTTTGACCATAATTAAAATTAAATCTCAAGTACAAAAGTACAATCCCTTGGATTCTTATACCAACAAAAACGTTTTCGCCTTTATTCGTAAATAAAATTTTCACTGTATTGAATAGTTTTTTATATAAGGATGAATAACTAGCAGCCCGCCCCGGCTTCGCACGGGGATTTAACAAACATTTCAAAAGTTTTAATTTTGTACACACTTGTTTTTGCGCGGGGTCATTAAAAAGAAATAAAATAAAGGAAATTCGAAAATGAAAGTACATTATTTGTATTGTTATTATTTTTTTTATTTTTGTAAAAAGACCTTTGCTATATATTTTACTTTCTCTGCTCCTCAAAAATAATTTATTGAGTCAGAGCTTTCCTTTAAACGATATTTGATGTTAATTTATTTTGTGGCAGCAATATAAATTGATTTTCAGGATATCCAATCCGCGATAGACCAACATACAGTTGGCCATGAGCAAAACATTTTTTCGTCAACCACTACTAATTCGAAAGTTTGGCCTTGAAGTTTCTTTATAGTTAGAACGAAAGATGTTTTCACCGGAAATTGAAGCCATTTAAATGGGATTGGCAGATCACTTGGGATCATTGGAATCCTTGGTATATGAGCTGATTGACCAGCTGCTGGGCCGGTGATAATGGTTGCTACAATTAAATTGTCCTCAAATTCTTTAATAATCAGCCTCGTTCCATTGCACATGCTTGGAGGGCTTAAATTTTTCAACCAGCATAATTGGAATTCCAATTTTTAAATCCAATTCATGTGGTGGCAGTCTAGAAGGGCTTAATGAATTTAAAAACTCCTTTGGATAATGGGCTGCGTCTTCGATATTAGTCACTGTGTATATCGATTTGTATTTGTTTATTTTGTGGGAACTTTTTGAATAATTAAACCGTTTATAACAATAACACACCTTTTCGTGCTAATTCTCGATATCAGGGTATACTGCATCTATTAAAATTTCTAAACTATGGACTATTTGGCCTAGAGTGGACTATTTGGTTGGAGTGGAAAATTCCTTTATCAAGTTTAAGCAGTTGCTGTGGAAAATCACCATCAGTGATTCCATGTAGATGAGCTCTCATATTCGTCCTTAATTTTATATTTTCAATCGAAGTCCATAAAGGCGATGGTATGCTTTTATGATATCTGCTCGCGTACCTCTGTTAATGACAGGAAGAGTCTGTCGGAAATCTCCAGCAAATAGAAAAGTTATCCCGCCCATCAGAGCAGAGGAGTTTCTAAGGTCTTTTAATGTTTTGTCCACTGCCTCTATATGTGCTTTAAGGCTCCTGGTGCATTCATCCCACATAATCAATGAAACGTCTTGTAATAGTTTACCAAGAGGCACATTTTTGCGGATAGAACATATTGATTTTTGTTCAAGATTTACGAATAGCGGAAGCTTAAAAGTTGAATGAGCAGTTCTTTCATCTTTTAGAAGAGTTACAGCAATTCCTGACGAAGGAACTGCTATCGCTATCTTCCCTGATTGTCTTATTTTAGCAAGTATTAAATTTGCAAGAAACGTCTTGCCAATGCCATCAGGCGGATAACAAAAATGTATTTCTTATTGTTCACGCTATCGACTGTAAGGTAGACAAAATAAAAGTATGACGACAAAAAACTCTCTTAGTTGTACTGGACACGCCGAAATTGATGTTTCTCTCAGAGTATTTTCCCAATGATCATCGGTTTCTAGAAAACCTCTGTCACGCCAATCTGCCCGATAGGTTTCTTTGAGAGCTCCCTCAACGGTTTTTAAGTATTCGAATGAGGTTGGACCGCATGCGTGATGTAGTAACATCCTAAGCTAAATACTCTGAAGGATGTACACCGTAGACCTAAAGACGGATCTTTTTAATGCCCTCAACACGCTTTCTTCTTCTTCTTAATTGGCGTAGACACCGCTTACGCGATTATAGCCGAGTTAACAACAGCGCGCCAGTCGTTTCTTCTTTTCGCTATGTGGCGCCAATTGGATATTCCAAGCGAAGCCAGGTCCTTCTCCACTTGGTTCTTCCAACGGAGTGGAGGTCTTCCTCTTCATCCGGACAACATGACCTAGCCAGCGTAGCCGCTGTCTTTTAATTCGCTGAACTATGTCAACGGCGTCGTATATCTCGTACAGCTCTTCGTTCCATCGAATGCGGTATTCGCCGTGGCTAACGCGCAAAGGACCATAAATTTTTCACAGAACTTTTCTCTTGAAAACTCGCAACGTCGACTCATCCGTTGTTGACATCGTCCAAGACTCTGCACCATATAGCAGGACGGGAATTATGAGTGACCTATTTATAGAGTTTGGTTTTTGTTTGTCGAGAGAGGACTTTGCTCCTCAATTGCCTACTCAGTCCAAAGTAGCACCTGTTGGCAAGAGTTATTCTGCGTTGGATTTCTAGGCTGACATTGTTGGTGGTGTTTACGCTGGTTCCAAGATAGACGAAATTATCTACAACTTCAAAGTTATTACTCTCAACTGTGAAGTGAGCGCCAAGTCGCGAGCGCGACGACTGTTTGTTTGATGACAGGAGATATTTCGTCTTGCCCTCGTTCACTGCCAGACCCATTTTCTGTGCTTCCTTGTCCAGCCTGGAGAAAGCAGAACTAACGGCGCGGGTGTTGAGGCCGATGATACCAATATCATCGGCATATGCCAGCAGCTGTACACTCTTATAGAAGACGGTACCTTCTCTATTTAGTTCTGCGGCTCGAACTATTTTCTCCAGAAGCAATATGCTCGATAGAATCTTATATGCGATGTCGAGGAGGCTAATCCCACGGTAGTTGGCGCAGATTGTGGGGTCTCCTTTTTTATGGATTGGGCATAGCACACTTAAATTCCAATCATTGGGCATGCTTTCGTTCGACCATAAATTTACAAAGAAGCTGATCCATGCTCCTTATCAGTTCTTCGCCGCCGTGTTTGAATAGCTCGGCCGGCAATCCGTCGGCCCCTGCCGCTTTGTTGTTCTTCAAACGGGCAATTGCTATTCGAACTTCTTCATGGTCGGGTAATGGAACGTCTGCTCCATCGTCATCGATTGGGGAATCGGGTTCTCCTTCTGCTGGTGTTGTGCGTTCACTGCCATTCAGCAGGCTGGAGAAGTGTTCCCTCCATAATTTAAGTATGCTCTGGGCATTAGTGGCTAGATCACCTTTGGGCGTTCTACAAGAGTATGCTCCGGGCTTGAAACCTTCTGTAAGCCGCTGCATTTTGTCGTAAAATTTTCGAGCATTACCCCTGTCGACCAGCTTATCAAGCTCTGTGTACTCACTCATTTCGGCTTCTTTCTTCTTCTGTCTACAAATGCGTCTCGCTTCCCTCTTCAACTCTCGGTATCTATCCCATCCCGCACGTGTAGTGGTCGATCGTAACGTTGCGAGGTAGGCAGCCTGTTTTCTCTCCACTGCGAGACGGCACTCCTCGTCGTACCAGCTGTTCTTTTGCACTTTCCGAAAACCAGTGGTTTCGGTTGCAGCTGTACGCTTTATTCTTTTAAATTTATTATTAGCCAAATGTAGTACGAGGGATTTTTGCTTGATAGCGAGGCTGCCTTGCAGGTATACACCATTTTTGTATTATTTTGCCTATTTCTAACACAGTTCTAAACTTTACCAATATACTATATGTTGACTTATGCAAATTATTTCTCTACTCAAATTTTCACTTTATAAGAAAGTAAGGATTTTTTTTTGCATTTACGCTCGTAAGTTAGTTAAAAATTAACATTTTATTTTTACAAACCATCATCAATGGATTCTCTTCAAAATGTTTCAGGACATTTTTCATTTCCCGCAACGGTTTAGTAAGCTATAGCGAACAGACAAAAACCCAAATTATTTTTTATATAAGACAACATAAAATGTATACCACTGCAACGCGTGGCCGGATCCACTAGTATACATATATACTATATAAAGCAAAAAATACAGACGGGTTAATTTAAAAAATACATGATTTGTTTACATTTTATAGTCAAATAAGCGTAAGTAAATACCTATTTCATTTTGTTGAATACATATTGATAAATATGAAACATAATTAATAATAAATACATAAATACCTATAAATACATGCATTGGTTATCTTCACCTAATCCAAGTATGTATGTACGCAGTCTTTTTGCTTAGAGATTTGTCATTTCACGCATTTAAGTATTCCAAACGTAAGTGCTAACTTTTTGTCTACATATAATAATAAGGGTTTGAAAATATTGCTTACATGTAAATTTGAAGATATATAATTGTTTATTTATATCAATAACATTTATCTTACATACATATTTCTTTATACCTATATGTATGTACATATTCAAATTTAGTAAAATTTGTATGCTAGTCCTAATAGGTACGTTTGCTTATGGGTGGTCCAATATTAGTTTATTTTCATAAACCAAATCGAAATGTGAAAAAATTACTATATACCTCTCAACCTAGCTCGATAGACTTTACTCAATAATGCTCTAACTTTTTTGCTCGTCTGAGAAATACGTTTTCTGGAGGTCTTCAAGTAGGACCTCTCTTACGTCCTTTATAATGTTTGAGAAAAAAGAATCGTATGTGGTAAAATTCGGAGAATATGGTAGATCGTAACGTATTTTGACCAAAACGGCCGTGGCAGCGATGTATTGTTGTACGCAATAGAATTAATCGGACCGTCCTAGTATGTGTGTTAATAGAGAAAGAGTTAGTTTCCGTTCATGCGTTTTGAATATTAGGGTTAAAGCTGGTACTTCTCATATTAAAACAATTAGAAATTCCGTACTCAATTTGTAAGTAGCAAAGGTGCCAGCGAAACTGTATCGTTATTATCTGAAATAGTTGATAGATTACAATCATATTTGCTAACTATTTAACAAATGCCATAGGTTATGGGCTCACTTATCTCTTTAACTACATTTTATTTTGCATCAGAAATATATACATACTTATATTAAAGTCAACCTAACTAATACAAAACTCTATGTTCTTCATATTGTTGCTGTAGGAAGATACATAACTTATCAATAATTTGCGCTACGAAATCACATAAGTGAAACTAAACTTAATGGAAATTGGTTGATAGAAAACAAATAATATAACAATAAAATCCTTTGATCCAAAAAATAGCTGAATCTGGAGCCGTACTCCCTACACTAGGGTAATAATTGCATCTATACAGAGAGTATAAATAGTAATTTCGTTTCTTGAGTGCAATTTAAACACGATTTTTTTATTGTGTTATGTAAATATTTGCATTTACCAGAACGAAATTTTGGCGATGGTGTTCGATCACCACATTTTCTCCGTAGACATCACATAAGTTTCGCCTTGCTTGAATTGTGTTTTTACCCTTTTGATAGTAAAACAGTAAAATATACCGAAAATGCTCTTTTCCACCTTCGATAGGTCCTACCAAAAACTAATTTGAAAAATTTGTTTGCAGATAAATCTTACGATATGAGCTGTTCAAATATAGAATTGTAAAGCGGATAAGTGGGAAGTTAGCTGCGAAAAAAATTCAATAAGATCAGCTGTTGTCATTAAAGGAAATTACTTACTGAACGACCCAATAATTATAGAACGAAGAGTGAGCCTATTTTCAATAGAACGATACAACGCGCGACGTCTTGACGGGTTCAGGAATCACATGCTCTTTGCGCTGTCACTTGTTATATTTGTCAGTATTAGTGTTTAATATTACATACTTACCTTTGTTTTCGCGCCGTCATTAGTTGAACATTTTCAGTGTGGAGAAATAAATTTAAATTATGTCTCTTTGCGGGATCGTAATTAGAGCAAAGTAGTATTTGTATATTGTTTGTGAACTAAAACTATTTTGGATAATTTTTCTAAAATATATATTTTTAATATAATATTATATATAATATAAGATAAAATACGAGAACAGTTATTTAACAGCGAAATTGAAACGTCACTTAGAAAAAGTACATCCAAATTTGTCTGACCATTCGCAAGAATTCTTTGAAGGAAAATTAGAGAACCTAAAAAAATGAAACTCGGGTCTAGTGGCACAAGATTTGCTCCATCGGAAAAAATATTACTAGCGTTTTTTGAGATTTCTAAAATAGTAGCACAATGTTTCAAATCTCATACAATCGGAGAAACTCTCGTGAAACCGTGTAGGATCAAAGCCGTCGAAGAAGTTTTGGGATTAGAGGCCAAAAGTAAAGTACAAGATACACTTCCATATCTAATAACACGATCAAAGCTTGAATTTTACTAATGTCAAATGATATAGAAACTTGTTTCCAAAATCAGATCCAGAGAAAGAAGAGCTTGAGATGTTGGCTGGCAGGAGCTCGGCTTCAAGCTCTCGAAACTACTAAACGGCGAAAGTACTGCTGTGACGGAGGAAGAAGATGGATTTTTGTGAAATACTTAAGCCAATTGTAAAAAAAACTGATTGGACCAATGTGGCTTAGACCTGGCAATAGACCAAACAGATATGTAGTTTGAACAAAGAAGTGCCACAATGCAACATCTCATACTGCATTGATTATTGGTGACCATTTCGCCACATTTTCAACTAATATCGTGCCGTTATCACCGTATTCGCCTGATTTACCTTCGTGTAACTTCTGGCTATTCAGTGAATTCACATAACCACTCCGAGCAGTGGCCAGTACGTCAGGCACTCACTCCGGGACAAAAAAACGTTATCAGTGAACCTCTAGTTGATCCCAAAAAGGTATTACTACCACCTTTACATATTAAATTGGGTTTAATGAAGTATTTTGTTAAGGCAATGGACAGAAATGGGAGAGGTTTCTTATATCTGAAACAAAAATTTCCAAGAGTCAGTGAAGCATTGTGGGTCTGCTAATAAGATAACTAATGAAAGATGAAACATTTGACGAAATGTTCAATTAAACTTACTTCCTATAAAAAATGGGTTCCAACATGTCCCTTAAAATTCACTTTCTGGATTCTGTTCAAGATTTTTTCCCCGAAAATTGGAAAAATGGTACTAAAGCAAATGTTGTTCCAGTTTGCTTGCCGATTACTGCTGGTCGTTGTTAAGGAATACTCCAAAAACAAAATATCACCGAAAAACATCGTCAGTAAAATTTTAAAACAAAAATGCTCATAGCAAAAAAACTATGGGTGATAGAAGAAATCTGTAGCTATATTCTGCATTAGTGGCAATTTTTATATAATAAACACTTTGTTCTGTTCATGTCACAAAAAACAAGTGGATTTTTGTTTGGCAGTGTAATCTGAACTGCAATGAATGATACTGTAGAATATTCTAAAAGTATAATGTTACTGGGAAATACATACATTATATTACATACTATTACCCTATTTAGTATATGTGATGTAAACTCAACCGTAGGTTTAATAAATTGGGTATGTGAAGGAAAAGTGAACCAAATAATTGAAAATTACTATGATAGATATAATAACAAGTCCGTTCTTTTCGAATGCAACTTTATTAATTAAACTCAATTCCCAATCCTTACAGCTAGGAAGTTAACATAATGTATACGAGCTTTAAACTAATGAGTGCAAATGTTTATTGCTGTTGTTATTATTATGTAAGATAAAGAGCGACTTTAGTTTAAGGAAATATTAACAGAAAGATTAATTAGCATGTATGAAAATTATGAAATGAGAAAAAGAGATATGAGAGAATAAGTAAGGCAGGTAAAGAAAGAATTAATAAAGAAGTGTACGTTGTTGATAGTGGGAGTGCTAGTATATGACTATCAAGGTGCGTTCCAAAGTAAACAGGACTTAAAAAAAAACCGAACAAGTGATTAATACAGCTTTTTGCATGGTCCAAAAGCATGTCGAACGAGTTTTTTAGCTCGTTGGCTGGTATGACCGGTGCAAGTCTTTTGTATCTAAGTCTGCATAACGCTTTCCGTTCAGGGGCAAATGCATTTTTGCGAAAAGAAAGAAGTCACACGGTACTATATCAGGTGAATACGGGGAGTGGTTAACGGTTAAAATGTGATTTTTGGTCAAATAATCGGTCACAAGCGTCGACTCGAATGTTGGATTCTGAGCAATTTTGGGACGTCAGTCAATTTGAGCAAAACAAACCGTGCACACACCTTTCGTAAGCCCAAATGTTCGTCAAAATGCGATAAACCGCTGTTTTGGAGATTTTCAATTCCATTTCCATGAATTTAAATGATGATTTCGGCTGATTTTTGATGAATTCACGCACAGTTTCGATGAAATTTCCGGTGATCATGGATTTTGATTGGCCCACAAGTTGATTGTCATTTATGTCCTCACGACCACTTTGAAAACGTTGAAACCACTCGTGCACTCTGCTACGGGATAGGCAATTATCGTAACAACATCATACGGCGATCTAGAAAATTGCTTATGAGATTAGTAAAAAAAAACAATTCACCAGCTCAATTATTGATAACAACTCAGATTCTGGATATTTTAACTACTGAAGGTTCTAATTTGTGAGCGTCGACTCTATTATTTTAAAATATAGATGGAGTACAGTACAGAGTATTGTAATAAGTTATGTAGACATTATAAAATACATATATATTTCATATATTAATTCTTCATTCTTTGTTCTTATTTTTAAATAGGGTGATATATTTGCGGGAATCAATGATGGTATCCTTAGTAGGGCGGAAGCACTAGCGGCGGTGGATATGGGTAAACATCAAACCACACATCATCACAGTCAAATGCCGGGTCAAATAAAACATGACGTTATGTACCATCATCATAGTATGGCTGGACCTCCGCAACGACCATTACAGGTACGCCTAGACCGATTTCATTCATATTAGGCACTAAGCCAAATTATAGCTAAAATGAAATATTTCACGTATTTGTCATTATAAACATTATAAAGTAGATCACTATATTGTATATATTTGAGCCGATAGATATACATTTACTTCCGCATTACACTAAATTATTATAATTTTATTAATATAAATCGCAACATAACACACCCAGGCAAAGACGATCTTCATATCTCACAGATTGATCGATTATTCTGATATCTTTATAATTGATTTATACCATATACTTTAAAGTGAAAGAATCAGATTTAATTTAAAAAATGTGTAATATGAAAAGTAGGCCAAATCCGGTTTCTCCCAGTTTAAAAAGTCAACGTAAACGGGTAATGATATACTATACACCAAATTTGGTTGAAGTAGTTTCTAAGGTATGGGATTTCACGCAAAAATGGGCGATGTCACGCCAACGCAATTTTATTATACTACACTTTGTATAGGGTAAGTGGATAAGGTTATTACACGATTTCACTCATTTTTCAAATCCTAAATCACTTTATTTCCAGTTAATTTCCTTAAGAGTCACGAGTGTAATGTTTACTTTATTTATTCAGAGGCTGCTTGTCTTTTGAAAGTCCAATATGTGACTCTTTGTCACTTTACTACCAATAATTTTAGAACTATTGAATTAAATGTCATGAAACTTTGAAAATATTCTAGTTAAAGTTAGTACTCACAAGGATAACCATTTTTTATTAAACTATATTATTTATCACTACATAAATATTACAAGGTGCGTTCCAAAGTAAACAGGACTTAAAAAAAATCGAAAAAATGGTTTTTTCAGCAAAATCAATTTATTTTATTCAAAATAGTCTCCTTCTGCTTCAATAAAGCTTTTTGCACGGTCCAAAAACATGTCCGTTGGCCGGTATGGCCGCCAGTATGCCTTTGCAAGTCTTTTGAATGGTCTCTAAGTCTGCATAACGCTTTCCTTTCATGGGCAAATGCATTTTTCCGAAAAGGAAGAAGTCGCACGGTAACATATCAGGTGAATACGGGGAGTGGTTAATGGTTAAAATGTGATTTTTGGTCAAATAATCGGTCACAAGCGTCGACTCGAATGTTGGATTCTGAGCAATTTTGGGTCGTCAGTCAATTTGTGCGGAACAAACCGTGCATACTCCTTTCGTAAACGCAAATGTTCGTCAAAATGCCATAAATCGTTGTTTGAGAGATTTTAAATTCCATTTTCATGAATTTCAATGATGATTTCGACTTATTTTTGATGAATTCACGCACAGTTTCGATGAAATTTCCGGTGATCATGGATTTTGATTGGCCCACAAGTTGATTGTCATTTATGTCCTCACGACCACTTTGCAAACGTTGAAACCACTCGTGCACTCAGCTACGGGATAAGCAATCATTGCAATAAACTTGTTTCATCAATTGAAACGTTTCGGTAAAAGTTTTACCAATTTTAAAACAAGTTGGCTCTTTATTCGAAGCTCATTTTCGCACTGATAACACAAGCATACTGACACTTAAAACGCAATAAATTCTCTCTGAACAATCGATGAAATATAGATGGCGCCCTTGTACTATAAGTATGTTCACTTAATTTAGCTAATACCATGTTCAGACCGAAAATTTAAAGGGATTATATTACATTTAATTACATTCGCTAATCAGCCCGTTCTCACTGCCGTTGAAAAGATGAAAAAACAACTGTTTTTGCCATTCAAAAATTTACTCCGCTCAATATTTATCAAAAGAAAACATTGTCATATAGTATTTTGTAAAAAAGCCGTATTCTTCTAAATATTTTCCATATAATGGAAATAATGGTAGCATTTTTTAATTTTTTAAGTCGATTTTCGGGTGAAATTGGATTCATTGCTTTAAAAAAATTTGTTTGTTTACATTTTTTCCCCTTTGTAGTGTCTAAATCAGCTGTGATAATCAGCCCTATCACGCAATCCATCGTAGCGAAGCTACGAATACGAATGTCCGCTACGAATATGCATAATTTGCTATCATTGAATCCATGTGAATTCGAAACTTTTATTGCCAGACTTAATTTTGAATTTTGACATTTAGAAATCAGCTGTGTAGAAGAAAAAATTAAAATTTTGATTAATAAAACTGAAATCGTTTATATTGAAATTGATTTTACGAACAAAATATGGATTCGCTAACGTTTTTATTTATGTTGCTTGAGGAAGAACCTGAGAGAAGTCGGCGTGATCTAAAAATTCACCGAAAATCACTGAGGGACAAGAGCAACCCTTTCGATGTGGACGAAACAATGTTCAGTTCAAGAATCCACAAAAATTCATTATTAAATTTTATTAAAATTATTAAATTCATCATTAGTAAAGTTGAAAAAAGTAAAGCGAAAAAAGGATTTTTTTCAGAAATACGGATTTCCAGGCGTGATTTTGTGTGTAGACGGGACACATATTAAAATCGTTGCTCCAACTAAAGATAAGTTTCTCTATTATAACTGCAAAGGATACTTTAGTATCAATGCCATGATTGTAAGTTTGTAATTCACATTTCAAACATCTTAATCAATGTTTTGCAGATATGTATGTGACAATAATATGAAAATACGTTATGTGAATGCTCAGTTTCCCGGCAGCAATTGCGACTCCCACATATGGAATGTCAGCAATGCTCGTTATTTTCATGAGAAAAAGTACCTTGATGGTAAACGAAACACTTGGCTTTTGGCTATTATACATACATACATATATATTACAAAAATTCCGAAAACGCCTTACAACTTTTTTTTTTTATTGAAATTGAAATGAATTTTTGATGACTCATGCCCAGCTCTTGACCGATATTACGGCTGCTACTATGTCGGTCTCTTTCCACCAATTCAGCGATTTTATCGCAATTTTCGACGACAGGCCTTCCGGAGCGTGGCGCATCTTCGACCACCTCTACACCAGAACGAAAACGTTGAAACCATCGTTGTGCGGTGGAAATGGAAACTGTATCGGGTCCATAAACTGCACAAATTTTATTGGCGGCTTGAGATGCATTTTTGCCTTTATCGTAGTAGTACTGTAAAATATGCCGTATTTTCTCTTTATTTTGCTCCATGTTTGCCACGCTGTAACTCACGAACGACTTAAAAGAAACGACAATCAATCAAACACGTGTTAGCGCGTGAAATGAGCTTTCCAAAAAGGTTAGCATGACTCGATGCGACGAATAAAACCAGAACTAAGCGCTTTCAGCGCCAACTAGCGAAAATACCGCAAGACTTTTTTGAAACCAATTATTAACATAAAATATTTATAGTTTTAATTAAGTATTTATTTAATTACTTTAATTATTTTTTGCCATGGCTTGCAATTTTTGTTCCTCAACCTCTAACATTTGCTGTTTTATGGAATTCTTAGCAGCTATCAAATTCTCCATAGCTATGTTGTGCCTTCTAATTTCTTCCACTTCCGCGTTTTTAAATCATTTTGCATTTCCAATGCTCTGCCTACTCGTCGCATACGTAATGAAAGATCGTCCAACTTATCGAGAACCTTGTCCTGAAATTATTTTTAATTGTAGGTTGTTCTTTTATTAAATCGGCTGTACATGTATTACATGTATCCGGTGGCCTAGTAGTACGTCTAGGCAGTGCTAGACTGCAGGTCACTGATGGCATTGATACGTCAGCTACCATAGGTAAGCCGATGCTCACTGTATTTTCAATACCACTTGTACTCGTTTCCAATGCCGTTAGTGTTATCACCGATTCCTCCAGTTCGTTGAAATGGTGCTGCCTATTTCTGCCGCCATCAGTAGCTGACTGCTCCTTTTTGTTTTCCACCGATTTTCTTTTTATGTAGGCCTTCCAGTCTAGCCATACCTAATAAAAAACAAGTAAGGAAGGGCTAAGTTCGGGTGTCACCGAACATTTTATACTCTCGCATGATATAGTGATAATCGAGATTTCATTATACGTCATTTACATATTTTTCAAATACCGTATTTTTGTAAAGTTTTATTCCGCTATCATCATTGGTTCCTAATGTATAGACTCGTATTATACAGAAAAAGCATCAGATGGAATTCACAATAGCGTTATATTGGAAGAAGGCGTGGTTGTGAACCGATTTTACCCATATTTCGTACATGTCATCAGGGTGTTAAAAAATAGTATATACCGAATTTCATTGAAATCGGTCTAGTAGTTCCTGAGATATGGTTTTCGGTTTCCGCCATTTTGTGGGCGTGGCAGTAGACCGATTTTGCCCATCTTCGAACTTAACCTTCTTATGGAGCCAAGGATTACGTGTGCCAAGTTTCATCATGATATCTCAATTTTTATTCAAGTTACAGCTTTCACGGACGGACGGACGGACAGACGGACGGACATCCGGATTTCGACTCTACTCGTCACCCTGATCACTTTGGTATATATAACCCTATATCTAACTTTTTTAGTTTTAGGACTTACAAACAACCGTTATGTGAACAAAACTGTAATACTCTCCTTAGCAACATTGTTGCGAGAGTATAATAAGTTAAACAAGCTTTAAATTATCCTGTTACAACAATAAAATCTACAACTTTATTATATTACATTCTTCCAGGTGGAAATATCTTTGATAGGCGGACCAACACTGTTGAGTTCTTGGGTCATATTGTTCCAAAAAGCTGCCACTTCTTCTCTAGGGCACTTGGTAAAACCCTGCGCCATTTCAGGTTTTTGCTGTAACAGCTCACCCATTAGTGCATATTGCTGCTTGGTGGTAATTACTTTGGACCTGCGGAAATCGCATTAAAGATTATTTTACTGGTAACAAATATGTTATAGTTTGAATTGAATAAAAACTTACGTTTCTCTTTTTTTAATTTATTGCTCCGTTAGCAAAAATTTGTCGTACAAAAATTTCGATAAAATTCAAAATTTTCCGTTCCGAGTGAATTCAGTGAATGCCACTCTACGAATTTCGTAACTTTCCCGAAAAAACAGTCTACGATGGATTGCGTGATAGGGCTGAATGTTATAGATTTCCAAAGCTGACAAGTAGATAGCGCAAAATCAGAGTCGCACAAAAAGATTTAGCGTGGATCAGTTTCAAATCACTTCGATGAAGTGATTTTGAACTGTCATGTTTGTATGACGAAATCTTGATAAATTTATAGGATTAGTAGGATAAACCACTCAACAGCCGAAATCGTGTGATTAAGTGTCGGTCTGAACATGGTATAAGATTCATTAAGATGAATTGACCGATAAAACCAGGATTCCTCTTTATATTTCGATTTACTGTATCAAATTAAGTTTGTTTCATAATTTTTGACTGAGTTATAGCATTTCATAGTTTTTCGTTTAAGTCATAAAGGGTGAGGGAATGAACCAACCTATTTGCGATATCAACATCCTCAGGGTGTCAAGCAAACACGTGTACCACAAGATTTCTCAGTTTTTCCCGGACAGTCGTCACGTCTCGTCATCCTGATCATTTAAATATGTATACATATACTATATATGTAACTCTATATCTATATCGATTAGTTTTAGGTTACAAATAAACGTTAAGTGAACAAAGTATTATACTCTGGTTGGACCATGTTGCGAGAGTATAGTCATTTTTGTATAGTCTAAAACTACTTTCTAAAAATATGCCTTATTTATTCTGCCACTTCGTTCTAAGTAATTTGTATTAGGATGATTTGCTGATTTAACGGATTAGATTTTTGTAAAATTAATTAATAATTAAGATGCTGTCGCAATACAAGTTGTATTTGCTTACTTTATTTTCAAGACTTACATATATGGTCAAATTATATTTATAAATGCTATCACCTGCATGGAAAATAAATAATGGAACTCTATATGTAAGAAGAAATGTACTTTTCCACCAAATAGCGTCTACAACAACCCTTACCATGCAAGTTAAACTTAATAAATATAATTGATCATTTATTCTATATGGATGGATATAGAAGCTGATTAATTTCTATTTGTGTTTTGAAATTAAAGTGACTGTGACAGTTACGACGGCTGTCCAAGAATAACTTCGCCTCACCATCCTACACCGCCACTATCCCAAAAGAAAACAAGAAATAACGTTAACGTCGTACCAAAACTTTAATATCCTTCCCAAATTCAAGATATTCTATACAAGAACTTGATTTTGATCGATCAGTTTGTATGATTGCTAAATTCTTTATACATACATACATATGTATGTATGTACATATATCCGATATTTTTCTTCCTTTCACGAGCGATCTAACCATCGAAACTTGCGCCTTATAATCTAATTTTCGAACCTGTGCTGGCCTGTAATTTTCCATAAGTGCTCTGTCGAAAAAAATTCTGCAGGCTAAATAATATTTGTTCCACCGTCGTATGCTCCAATAAATTTTAAAGAACACTAGAATCTGTAAATTTATCTTCTTATGTACTATATATGTACATACATACATATATAAAAATGAATCGCAAAATGTGTTGCTAAGCGCGTAACTCAACAACGCTTGAACCAATTTGGCCAATTCTTTTTTCTAAATGTTCGTTGAGGTTCAAGGATGGTTTTTACGGCAAGAAAATTTCGAATAGTTGCCGAAAACCCCCTAAAATCAGCCCTTTTCTTTTTCCCATGCAAACGAATGAATGTTTGTTTCTTAGTAACGCTAAGAAAACGGCTGCACCAATCTTGGTGAAATTTTCAGAGGCTGTTCGTTGAGAATCGGAGAAGATTTAGAAATAAAAATACCTTTTACTTTTCATGAGGAAAAGTCGGAAAATTGGACAATTCCAAAAAGTAACTTTTTTCCAATTTTTGCTTGTTTTGATTTGTAAATTATTTGAATCGTTCAATTTTGGTCGATTGCTTTTTTATTCCGGCTATTCAAAAGAAAAATTATTGAAAATTATTCAGTGAAAACTTTATGTGTGTTTCGCACAAAGTGATCAATTGCAGATTGAAATTTGTTACGAAGTCACGAAGAGGCCGCCCTAATATCGGTCGGCGTTCTTTTTGTCATCAACGTGTGGCAGCCCAAGGCAAGACAAGGCAATACAAAGCAAGAAGTACTCCCAGGATGTGATGACATGCGTGCGGAATTATGGATCGCGGTCAATCAGCAAGCGATCGTCACGATGTCACAGCACGACTTTTCAAACAACGGTGGTCGATGTTTGATGGACTTTATCTTGAAGCAACGTATGTATATGTGGTGCTGTTAGATGCTAGACGTACTCTGTTGAGTGGCAAAAGAGAGGTTTGCCACTCGCACACATTGTCCTTTGGATGGTGGATGGTGGTTACACCAGATCAAATTGATGAACTCATTTCTGCGGAAATTCCTGATGCAGAGAAAAATCCAGAATTATACGAAGTGGTGAAAAGCAATATGGTTCATGGACCTTGCGGACACCACAATCCCACTTCGTTTTGTATATCTGACAACAAATGCACGAAACGCTATATACGTGCTTTTCTTTCGGAAATGATGGATATCCACTCTATCGGCGTCGCTCGCCAGACGACAATGGCAGAACATTCAGCATTCAATTTAGAAGAGTGAATATCGAAGTTGACATCACATGGATGGTACTATATTCACCATTAATTCACAGTAAAGGTATTCAATGTTGAGTATTGCAGTTTGCTGTAATCAATAAAATACGTTTGTAATTACGTCACCAAAGGAAGCAACATGACGGTTATTAGCCTTGAACGAAATGAGATCAGGAAGTATTAAATAGGTCCATCGTGAACTGCAATAAAGCGCTTTGTCGGATATTTACTTTTTTAATTCATGAACGTTTTCCGACCGTTGTGCGTCTCGCAATTCATTTGGAGAATGGCCAAAGAGTTTATTTCAACTCAGAGAATACAGTACAGCCAGTGAAACACCGCCAGCAACAAAATTAACATTTACGAGTTTTTGCTCAACTTTCATCAGTGATCCGTTTGCGAGATCATTGCTCTATTCGGAAATGCCTTGATATTAGACATGGAATGCATCGTCAAAGAAATGGTTACTCAGAAAACAAGGGGGAGCAGAAGATGGGCATCCAGGTGTGTTCTCAACTAATGCATTAGGAAGAATTTTCACAATCCACCCGAAAAAACGCTTCTGCCTTCGGTTGCTATTGATTAATGTACGCGGTTCAACTTCATTTGAGTCATTGCGTAGTGTGAATAGTACGGTGTGTGCAACTTTTTGAGAAGGCAATTGCAATTGCTGCAACAGGATTATCACTGGAATCAAACGATGGACCTTGCGATAGCTACTTCGAATGCAAATGAAGTTCGCATACTTTTCGCGATAATCATTTCGACATATCAGCCTTCAATTCCGCGTCTATTATGGGATACGAACAAAAATGACATTGCCGAAGACATTTTACGTCGTATTCGCTAAGAATTGGAAATGGGAAAATTTTTATTGATACTTCCAATTTAGCACTTGAACTGGAAGATTCAAGCCAAATGCAGAGAGGTTTGATCTCATAAAAAACGGTTGATGCTCTTGACAATGAAGACGAAGCCGTGAATTATCTAGTGGAATTTCTAAAATCTTTAGAGAGGCTTGGTATACCGCTGCATAATTTGCGTCTCAAAGTTAGATCTGTCATTATCTGTCATGATCCGACTGATTGTGACGCAGCTATCGAATACAAGGGGGCCGAATACTTGATTCTACGAATTCCAACGATTTGCCATTTCAGTTCACAAGGATAGGCGCTAGAAGAGTGTGGCATAAATCTGAAAATTCAACTTTCTTTTCATTTCAAAACACATACTTTCACGCAGGACAACGCCTGCGGGCGTATCTAGTGTATATACTATATAAATAAAATGCGGAAAGCGTATATTTCAATATTAACGATGTGGAATTAAATACATTGGCATAATTTTATATACAGAAGTTCACGGCACGACACGGCTCGGTCCACTTCTCAGTAACTTCAGGAATTTGGACGATCTTATTACAAATTCGCTTGCTGGCTTACTTACCATGTAATGTAATGTTGATTTCTGTTAGCCTTTTGACTTTACTACAAGGCAGTTTCCAAAGTAAACAGTGCGACTGGTGCGTTAGAATCTACTACCTTTAACGATTGAGCAGTGAGAATTTTATGACATTTCATTTATTGGAAGTGAAGTTTTTACGTTTTAAGTGTCAGTTTGTTTGTGTTATCGGTGCGAAAATGAGCCAACATTAAATTTTGTTTTAATATTGGTAAAACTTTTGCCGAAACGTTTCAATTGATGAAACAAGTTTGTTCCGCACAAATTGACTGACGACCAAAAATCCGTCTCATCGATCGACGCTTGTGACCGATTATTTGACCAAAAATCACATATTAACCATTAACCACTCCCCGTATTCACCTGATATGGCACCGTGCGACTTCTTCCTATTCGGAAAAATGCATTTGCCCATGAAAGCAAAGCGTTATGCAGACGTAGAGGCCATTCAAAAGGCTTGCACCGGCATACTGGCGGCCATACCGGCCAACGAGCTAAAACACTCGTTCGACATGCTTTTAGACCGTGCAAAAAGCTGTATTAATCACTTGTTCTGATTTTTTTTTTAAGTCCTGCTTACTTTGTAATGCACCTTGTATATCTAGTACATATTTCTTAAGTATTTATAATATTCAAAAATCTGTCCAAACCTCAACTATCCACGACGAGATAGCATTAGTTTTTGTTAATATTCTGAATTAACTATTCAGCTGTTTCCATCTCTTCCTTTCAAAGCAGACCATGGAACTCACTTCAATTAGTCAAATACAGCAAGAGAGAGATATTACATATATTTTATTTTCTTTTGTTAAATGATAACATTTATATACTAAATTTTAGAGCGTAATTAAATAAGTGCTTTATTACTAGTCAATTGCATAATCCCATTAAAAACAATGAAAATCTCACGCCATAGTTTTATAGATAAATTTACAAAAAATTGTCATTTGCCAAAGCAGAAAAAGACTGCATACAATTTGTAAAATAGGAGTGTAAAAGCGTTGGAAATTTATAGTTATACTTTTTTTCGTAAAATTAGCAATACCCTAAAATTTATTTGTTGGAAAAACACATTCTTCTACACAAACTATACAAAGAGCTATACAAAATTACAAACATATCGGTGTTTTTATATCTCGACCCGTCCAGGGCGGCATAAAATACTAGCACTAGCGTGAAACCCGTAACGTTTTGCATAAGCAAAGTATCCAAAATCTCTCAAAAGGTTACCACCATTTGCAAAATTAAAAAAGAACATGGTTTTGTGGCACAAGTCGCACACAAGAACTCATTCATATCGCTAGTCAATAAGCAAGTGCATAATGCATTTGCGAAAGAGCACCTAAGCAAGCTCCGGGAGGGTTGGTATAAAGTTATTTTTTCCGATGAGAGCATGTTTTGAGTCTTTGGAATCAAGGGCACTCGATAAGGAAATCTGCATGATGAATATTGTGAAGAATGGTGATAAAGAAGCAATATTGAAATTAATAGAGTCCACCATGGACAAATATGCATACTTAAATATCTTAAAAATGTATTTGAAGCAAAGAGCGGAAGAATTAGGACTTGGAAATTACTACTATTTTCTACAGGATAACGAACTGAAGTATATAGTAGACATAGCTAAGCTTTAGTTACTCTACAACTTTCCCCAAGCAGCTTTAAACACGACCACAATCACCAGATTTCAATCCTAAATAGCAGCATAAGGTCCCCTAGAACCTAAAATCCGCATACGCACAATTACTTCAAAGCATATGCTGCCCGAGGAATGTGCTCACATCCCTTCAACAGAAACCCTTAAGCTTGTCTAATCCATACTAAAAACTAAAGCTAGGTAAACTTTTTAAATGTTGAGGACATCCGACTTCCTATTAAATTTTACGAAGATTCTGAGGTAGAATAACTTATGAACCTTGTACGCCTTTTCTTTCGGATTTTCTATTCGTCCACATGTTTTCTTTTGTTTAGATGTTATCGTCAGTAATTTAATCAATTTCATTTTCATGGAACTAAATACATATGTAGATGTGAATATAAAAAAAAATGGATTTTATGAAAAGTATATAAAGTTATTTGTTCCAACAAGTTATTTTCGCAGACTTCTTCTGGGTAACGTAAAATATTAGCACATATAATTTGTAAATAATTGCAAGTGCAGCTTAATTTGTACATAATTTCTGAAAAGATAGCGATATTTGCAACATTTACGACAGCATTAACAATACAATGTTTATAATGTTATACGAGTATTTGTACTTGTAGAACAATATGTCCACTAGATAGTACACCATATATTATCCACTATATACAAGTATGTATATTAACCGCTTTATTAGATGCTGTGTTTCTTTATATTTGGGATATTCATCTTGACGATTAAAAGATTTATATGAAAATTATTTTAATAGCAGATACACTCAGAAGTTTGATATTTTAATTTATGGCCGCCTCCAAAATATGCTTTTCATTTCGTGTGACTGAATATGATATTGCCACAATATAGTCTCAATGATCAGCTTGAGAAGCTGAGTTGATGCAGCCATGTCTTCGAACTGGTCCGATCTGAAAATTTTCACACGTCCCTTTCTCCCCAAGTAGCTGTTAATTTTTCATATCCGTGGATATCAGATTCTATAGCATATAGTTGTCATACAAACTGAACGATTGGGATCAAGTGCTTGCATGGAAAACTTTTCATTTTACGAGATATCTTAACAAAATTCCATCCGGACAACATGACTTAGCCAGCCTAGCCGCTGTCTTTTAATTCGCTGACCTATGTCAATGCCGTCGTATATCTCGTACAGCTCATCGTTCCATCGAATGCATCGGGCCATCAATCTTTCGCAGAACTTTTCTCTCGGCGTGGGTGTTGAGGCCGATGATATCAATATCACCGGCATACGCCAGCAGCTGTACACTCTTATAAAAGATTGTACCTGCTCGATTAAGTTCTGCAGCTCGAATTATTTTCTCCAGCAGCAGGTTGAAGAAGTCGCACGATAGGGAGTCGCCTTGTCTGAAACCCCGTTTGGTATCGAACGGCTCGGAGAGGTCCTTCCGGATCCTGACGGAGCTTTTCGTGTTGCTCAACGTCAGTTTACACAGCCGTATTATTTTTGCGGGGATACGAAATTCAGACATCGCGGCATAAAGGCAGCTCCTTTTCGTGCTGTCGAAAGCAGCTTTGAAATCGACGAAGAGGTGGTGTGTGTCGATTCTCCTTTAACGGGTCTTTTCCAAGATTTGGCGCATGGTGAATATCTGGTCGGTTGTTGATTTTCAAGGCCTGAAGCTACACTGATAAGGTCTAATCAATGTGTTGACGGTGTGTTTTAATCTTTCACACAATATACTAGATAGAATCTTATATGCGATGTTGAGGAGCCTTTTTCCACGGCAGTTGGCGCAGATTGTAGGATCTGCCTTTTTGTGGATTGGGCAAAGCACACTTAAATTCCTATTGTCGGGCATGCTGTCGTCCGACCATATTTTACAAAGAAGCTGATACATGCTCCTTATCAGTTCTTCGCCGCCGTGTTTAAATAGCTCGGCCGGCAATCTATCGGCCCCCGCCGCTTTGTTGTTCTTCAGGCGGGTAATTGCTATTCGAACTTCTTCATGGTCGGGCAATGGAACGTCTGCTCCATCGTCAGCTTCCTTTCATTGGGGGTGTTTTTTTTACGTGGCGGGTCCCAAACCCTGTGGAGGGGATGTTTCGCCTTCTCACTTTAGCTCGCCTTCAAACGGATGTTCTTAGGCTACCCAGAGGATACTTGGTCAAAGACCGGAAGGCGTGAGCTGCTTGATTCATATGTAAAAGAATCGTTTCTGGCCACTCCCAAGTGAGTGGCGATCAGAGAACTTTCCTCACTTGCATGAACTGCTACACATGACTCCATCCTCCATTATATTCAATGTTATACACTATTAAAATAAGAGGAAAAACGGAGAAATTTTGCTTATAGCACAATCTCAAACTAAAGGAGAGTATTACTAGTACCAAAAATATCTGAGAAATCAGTGTATAATATACAAGTATACATAAGTATGCATGGGAGTGGATGGAAATCCCCATATATATGATATAAGTAAGGAAATTAATACATACCATACATATATGTAATGAATAAATGCATATTTTGATATTTGCTTGTGTAATTTTTTGTAAAATCGAATAAAGAGATTTCATTCAAAAATAGGGTACATACATATTATTTGAAGTGATTGCAGTTGTAGTCTAGTTTTTTCCAACTCGAAACAATTTCATAGAGGATTATGAAAGTCAATCATAAACTTCTCAAGTTAATTGTAGGATTTAAATAGGATTGAAAAGTCAACTTTGTTATGCTGAAAGTTCAATGAAATTTATCTATACGTGAGTATACCATATCAATCTCACTTGTTTTTCCACATTATAGCATGTAAAACAACATGTGTGGAATCGATTTTCGCCGAAGCAAAATTTTTGTGATAAGTTCAAATTGCTTTCTGGGTATATTACAGTCTTTAGATCTATGTGAAGGTGTATTTGGCATTAAAAATGACCGGTGTTTCAACTGCTAAAATGTAATGCCCGTACCCTAACACTATATCGATTGTTTTAAAACGTTAGGTGAACACTGTACTCAATTATGAGCGTAAAGCACACAGGTTGCTAATGTTGAAAATAGATGGAATCTTCAATATGCACTTGAGCTGCGAAACGAACTCATAGTTAATAGATTGCTTGTGTAAAACTAGTACATTTACATTTCAGGGGTGTTTTACCAGTGGTATTTGTTGTGCCGTCATGCTCCATTGTTCAGAACAGGTTGTGTAATTTGATTACAATCAAGTAGCAATCGAAATTTGTGCCCAACCCTTGAAATGAGGTTTAATATAATTAACGACACGAATTGTGTCCTTACCTGACAAACGACCGTCACGTGGCAATTTCCCAAAAGGCTTACACGTTATAATTTTAATTTTATTAAAGAAATATTTGGCACCGCATGGAAATACGTAATGCATTCGATTTCAATCAATAACTCGAAAAATATTGCAATTGTTGTTTGTGGTTTGTGAACAACATGTGTAAAAACATTTTTTATTTAAAATTTGGCTAAACTTATATTAGATCATGTGATTTAGACATTAAAATTGGAAATGTGCCATGCAAGCGGTTTCAATTTTGCGAACTAGTTAAACTTTAAAGACAATATAGCTAATACAAAATTGCTCGAAAGCTCATTAACAGCAAACAATGTGGAATTAGTATAACCAACATGAGACGATGTGTATGTACGTACATATATAGGTATATGGGTGCCTTTAAAGTGGGTAGACATGACATAAGTATATTCTAATAATAACAGCAATACCAAAATAAATATATATAGAACATTTTTGAATCAACTTAATGACATATACTAATGTGTCTCAAGTTTTTATACCGAATTGAAGTAGGTGATGTCCTTTTCACCCTTATCTATGTGGAAAATTAGTTCTATTTAATTTATACTCACCGATATGTACATTATGATGCATACATGGGTTTCCGGTGGGGAAATGAAACAGTAAATTATACTTAACAACATATGGTTGAATTTCAGTTAGCGATATCTTAGCGAAACCACAAAAAGTTTACTTACATGCACGTAACTAATTTACTGCACCTGTTTGATTTTCGTTTTTTCCTTGAATAGACCCTGAACAGTGGTCGACAATCAAATTAAGTTTTACTTCAGGCATATTTTTCACGTGTTACAATGAATTGTTGATGAAAGACTCATGAAATATGTAATATATTGATTTTTCTAGGAATAAGTTTTGCTTCTGATTTTCTATAAATTTTTTTTTATCACTACTAAAAATGAAAAATAGCTCCAAATATAAGTTTAGCCTTAAAATATGAATTCGAGCTTTCCTACGTAGGGGCAATCGAGGGCTATACAACGATTATGACGATCTTTATATAGGAATCAAGTTAAACCTAGATAAGCGAGAAGTCAAGGGAGCTTAATCTAATTCTCGCTTGTAGAGGTTTCTCTGTAATGCAGGTACATGGGTAGCGTTTCTCTCTTATAAAGGTACACAGCAATAACAAGTCACAGCAGGTACGAATTTAGTAAATATGTAATACAAGTATGATAAAAATATGTGCATACATATATATTTTTAATAGTGTGTATGAAACGTTCATTACATTTCGACATATATGTAAGTACCTCATAAGGGTAGGTATCAAGATTCTTACGAAAAAAAAAACAAAAATTCATGCAACATGTAATTTTATTTTATTTAGAACTTATTTGCATTTAAAAAATCCGTCAATTTCGTTTGGGTTTCTGTTTTTCTCTAGCTCATAAATTTTATCGAATATTGCTTGATCAACGACCGCCGCGTATTCAAAGTTCTGATGGACCGTCTCCAATGCATTAAAGGCTAGCTTCATTCGATTGATCTTTATTTCTATTTCCGAAATATGTGCCTCGCCTTCACTGTTATTTCCAGCAATACAGGTGTTCACGCAATTCTTAACGATATCGTCGTCACTTTGTTCTCCAGCGTTAGTTACGTTGTCGTCAATTCGAACGAAATCTTCGAAGCTCGGCATTAACATATTGGATTCTCAAGACACAAGATTAGTCCATTCCTCGTTGCTAGGTCCAAATTCAACATATATTTCCTCTGGCAGGTCTTGCTCATCTCTACTTTTCCAAAACCGAGTCATAAGATAATAGATCTTAAATTTGTAATTTGTTACTGTAAGTGTGTATCTTTTATGATTGTATGTATTTTTATTGCAGCTGTAGTTCTTCCTAAATAATACAAGGTGCGTTCCAAAGTAAACAAAGGACTTTTTGAATCTAGCGCCCCCTGGTGGCGCCATCTATATGTCGACTGGTATGTTAGAATCTAATATCTTTATCATCATACAAGTGTCAGTATATTTGTGTTATCGGTGTCGAAATGAGCCAACATTAAATTTTCTTTTAAAATTGGTAAAACTTTTACCGAAACGTTTCAATTGATGAAACAAGTTTATGGCGGTGATTGCCTATCCCGTAGCAGAGTGAACGAGTGGTTTCAACGATTTCAAAGTGGTCGTGAGGACATAAATGACGATCAACATGTGGGCAATCAAAATTCGTGATCACCGGAAATTCCATCAAACTGTGCGTGAATTCATAAAAAATCAGCCGAAATCATTATTGAAATTCATGGAAATGGAATTGAACATCTCAAAAACATCGATTTATTGCATTTTGGCCGAACATTTGGGTTTGTTCCGCACAAATTGACTGACGACCAAAAATTGCTCAACATTCGAACGACATCATTAAAGAGGTCAAAAAGGACAAAACCTTCCTTTACAATATTGTGACTAGTGACGAAACGTGGTGTTTCCAATATAATCCCAAAACGAAAGGCCAGAGTGCTGAATGGAAGGCACCGGACGAGTCGAAACCCAAAAAATCGCACATCGAGAAGTCAAAAGGGAAGACAATGCTGATTTGTTTTTATGATTCCAAAGGTATTGTCTACAAAGAATTTGTTCCACGCGGCCAAAACCTTAATGCGGTATTCTACCGTGGAGTTTTGATGCGTTTGGTGCGCCGTATTCGACGTGTTCGGCCCAAATATCGAGAAGATGAAAATAGGCGTTTGTTGCACGATAATGCGCCGTCTCATCGATCGACGCTTGTGACCGATTATTTGACCAAAAATCACATTTTAACCATTAACCTTTCCCCGTATTCACCTGATGTAGCACCGTGCGACTTCTTCCTTTTCGGAAAAATGCATTTGCCCATGAAAGCAAAGCGTTATGCCGACGTAGAGGCCATTCAAAAGAATTGCACTGGCATACTGGAGGCCATACCGGCCAACGAGCTACTTTTTTGGAAAAAATAAATTGTATTATTTTATATACTTTGGAACCCACCTTTTATACATAAATAAATAAAGCTCGACTGTCGCTTATAGAGGTATAGATAAGTAACAGTCTCACTTACGGAGGTCCATGAGGGAAGAACGGCTCTCACTTACAAAGGTTTCTGTTTTTTGCTAATAAAGATTTTGGGAGCTTAAAATGATGGGTCTTGGCTATTACTCTCACCTATAGAGTTTTCTCACTTATCCAGTTCTCACTTACCCAGGTTCAAAAATAGTTAAAAGTTTCGGTATTGAAAGAATTATTCAGGCTTCCCTTCATCCAGGACAGTTCTTATGCAGAATATGTTATTGGCATAGAATTATGAGCGCCAAAGAAATTGATTTTTTAGCGGGTTATTGCTTAAGTTTTCATATACATACATTCAAACCTGGATAAGAAAGAGTTCAAAGGAGCACAATCTCATTCTCGCTTATAGAGGTTTCTCACTAACCCGAGAGCGATAAAATAACAACGTTATTTAGTTCCACGCAATAAAACAGGCATAATATTTATACTCTTTCAACTTGCAAGAATTAACACCAGAGAATAAAGTCAGCCGGATGTTAGAAAATTACACACCAATATATCACACACTGACGGACATTTTCGATTAGAAGTCAACTATAGGTTTCGGAGTCTAAATTTGAAGAGTTTTTATTGGATTTAAACAATTTTTGGTCATATGGTGACACACACTAAAGACATTATTCATTCAATGTTTTATCACGTTATATTAATTGCTTCTTGATTTGTGTACTGGAAACTAAACGAATCAAGTGGAATTTGAAATTGTTTTACAAGGGAAGTAGGCGAGGTTGTTTTCCGATTTCGTCTATTTTCACATAAATTTGTGACATAAGAATATAAGAAGAAAGTCACGTAATACATTTTGGGGGCGGTCTGTTGGTTGAGCTGGTGGCCGAGTTGGCGAACTGCGAACTTTAAAAATTATACTTTACTTCCAGTTTTAGCACAGTTCTTGGGCAAACAAAGACATGATGCCGTTCTTCAATTCACAGTCGCTCTTCCAAAAATCGTTCAAGGACTCACAAAAATAAGCCAAAGGAAGAATAGAACGACTGCAGTCCAATCTGGTCACCGTACTGTGCAATTTCGAGTTTATTGTTGGAGTTTTCTGTCTCAGTGATGTATTGTCACTGACACGGACACTTAGTCTGATTCTGCAGAACGAATTAAACGACCTTTCGAAAGCATCAAACGTCATAACAACAAGGTTGCAAGACTGAACACACGAAGAATGTATACTTTGATGAAATATTTTCAAATGTTATACAGATGGCTGAAAAATTAGCTGTTGAAGCGAAAAATCCTAGAACATGTGGTCGTCAGAACCATCGAAACAATCACTCATCTCAAAGTTGTGAGGACTTTTATTGGGTTTCTGCATGCATACACTCATTGATTTAAAAACGCAGTTTTCCAATGAAGTTCTTGAAAGTTTCAATTTGAGTCAGCTGTTACCAAAATTTAACCTAAACTTAGAAGAAAAAGATAACTGTACTCATTGAATGCCAGGTTAGACGTTTTGGGAAAATCTTGTCAAGATACAACAGATAACTTTAAATAAAAACCTATGAATGTTTGACCATTTTCTTTGGTAGGTTATCGCACTTTTAATAGTTTTCAACATAACTGTTATATGGGGAGTAGGATTAGTTCATATCTACATATCTATCTAGTTCATATCATATACAGCATTTTTTGGACTTGGAAATGATCATATTTGCAATATCAGCCATTTCAAATCAACTTCATCTCTATAAATTTGTTATATACCTTCTTTAGTTTTAGGTATTACACACAGCTGTCAGATAACACTGTGGAACATTTTTGGGATTATTGTCTGGGGGGTGAGAAATTCCAAGTCAGGGTGATGGTACTAGGTCAGTATAGTAAAACCCTCAAAGGGTTTGGCGTTCGTATGTGTCAGTTTTTTTTATGACCTTTTAAATTTTTTCCTTATCTTGATGTTTTTTCGCTTAGTTGTAAAATTTTGGCAAAAACGTAGTCTAACATAACTCGCGAACCACTATTATTTATTTTTCCAATTCATTAGACGGTTGTAGCAGCTTTTACACACTATATTTGGTACCCAATTTTTGTTCACTATAATATAAGAAAAAATTTAAAAGGCCATAAAAAAAAACTGACACATACGAACGCCAAACCCTTTGAGTACCATCACCCTGACTTGGAATTTCTCACCCCCCAGATTAGCTATTGTACTGTGTAGTCAATACTATTACTCTCTGCATTATTACGGGAGTGTATAAAAATGCTTATACTCAGTCTTGCTATATATTCTACTACAAAGATAAAATGCATACAGCGAGGAAAAATTTGCAGGAAAAGTGCCGTTATTATACTCTTGCAATATTTTGCTGCAGAATATAATAGTTTTGTTCACCTAACGGTTGTACGTATCAAGTGTATACAAATAGATATGAAGAGACAAGTAAATCCTGGTGATTGTCTCTCTGTCCGCCCGTGCAAGCTATAACTTGAATAAAAATGGAGATATTCTGATGATACTTGGTGTACCCTAGGGTGGGTCGATTCCGGACTTTTTTCGATTCGGGATTTCTAATAGTGCGGAAAAGTTGCCTTAGTACTTCCTGATTCCAATGCAACTTTTTGTTTTGAGATCGGATTGCATCTTCAACCCCAACTCCGGCCTTGAAATTTCGGAAATTCGCCTAAAATCGTGAAATTGTCTACCTAGCGCCTGAAATACGCATCTCATGGCAAAATGTATAAAACAAAAGTTATTTGTCACGTCATTTGCTACCGAAATGGTTGATCATGGCCGTAGGACGAACCGTTCCTGAGATACGAGCGAAAATGCGGCGCGCCACAGCGCAAGGTGAAAATCGGCTTGCGGCCACACTTCTTGACGTTGATTTCGCCGAGTGCTATCACTCACATTCATTCACCTACGCCAAAGGACACGTTCGGATAGGTCTCCACACAAATATTTTTTCATCGAGTTCCTTCACTCTTGTCGGTGATTTTGCCGCGTTCTATCACTTACATTCATTTCCCTGCGCCATACGACACGTTCGGACTGGTCTCCACATAAATATTTTTTCATCGAGTTCCTTCACTCTTGTCGTTGATTTCGCCGAGTGCTATCACTTATATTCTCTCAACAGAACACAGAACTCAAAATGTCTGTATCTAAATTTAAATTTAGACAGAAATGTCCTGTGTTTGGCATATATCCGTACAATCTCTCTGAGTCCCAGTTACCTACTTACCAGGATGCTCTTTTGTGTTATCAGTTTGAAAGATTTCATATAGGGCGACTCTGAGGCGACAACTGTGAACCTAGGAGTAAAGAGGTTACAGAAATAGTTGCAAAAAAGGTTGAAAATACTTTCAAAAAGTCATCTATTCCGATAGTTTCACACACCAGAGTTGTACAAATGCTCACCACATATCATAAGAAATTTCTGACTCTTAAACAAATGTTTTTAAGGAACCTAATAGGTTTGAGCTCTAAAAGAGACGACTTTGTCTCTTCTGCCGGAAAATTATTTGACATCGCTGCTTGTAAATGCATTTATTTTTCTTCTTGCACTTGTCCAAAGGAAAAGAAAGTTCCTATCAATGAACAACCATTTCTCTTAGACCAGAGAACCAGAAGAATTGGTCGCATTGGAAGTGTTGATCTACCTGAAACAAAAAAGATTACAAAGAAAAATGAACGTAAAGAAAAGCTTTCAAAACGTCATTCAACATCAACACTTACCTGAAAAGTATCAGCTAGAACATGTGACCGTTCAGATCAGCCAGACTCTCATACAGATGACAACAATGTAGGTGCGTCGCACATGGATTCTTCCAAAAACGATGCTGATGATGAATTTTCTCTTCCATCCTCTAAAACCAAACAAAACACACTAGTATTAGAACGCACTGCTTTAGCTGCCCAAAGATTTGGAGTAAGTGATAGAGCAGCGGCCTTGATTGTTTCATCTGCTTTTCTGGATGCCAAAAAAGCAGGTTTGATAACAGAGGATCAGGCTAGCTTTGTCACTGACAAATGCAAGATTAGTCGGCCAAAAAAAGTGTTGGAGTTCAGCTCCAAAACACTGAAAGTATTGACTCTGTATATGGGCTGTATTTTGACGGCAAAGACAATACACTTCCACAAGTCAGCGAAGGTGAACTACCGCGACACTGTCAAAGAGGAACATATTTCTCTTATAGCGGAACCTGGTTGTCATTACTTTGGCCACGTCACCTCTCCTTCCGGGTCAGCTGAGGATGAGACGCAAGCTGGTGCTGATGGCACCAACACTAACACAGGTTGGAAAGGTGGAATCATTCGGAAAATAGAAGAAAGAATAGGTAGGCCATTACAGTGGGTTGTTTGTCTTCTACATTTCAACGAACTTCCATTTCGTGCTCTTTTCGAACACTTAGATGGTGTCTCAAAGAGTCCCCATACATTCTCTGGCGACATAGGTAAACTGCTCCCTGATTGTGAGAAGTTACCTGTTGTCAAATTTGAAAGTTTTCCATCCTGCCAATTACCTTCTGAGGTTATTAATCCGACCCAACTTAGCACAGACCAAGCTTATCTCTATAAAATATCAGAAGCTGTTATTGGGAGGAACCCGAAGAGCAGCCACCTCCACGTGGTGGGTTCTGGGTGACCAATACAGGTTAGCTGAGAGCTGCAACAATTTTCACCTTGCGCTGTTGCGCGCCGCCTTTTCGCTCGTATCTCGGGAACGGTTCATTCTACGGCCATGATCCCATTTCGGTAGCAAATGACTTGACAAATAACTTTTGTTTTATACATTTTGCCATGAGATGCGTATTTCAGGCGCTAGGTAGACAATTTCACGATTTTAGGCGAATTTCCGAAATTTCAAGGCCGGAGTTGGGGTTGAAGAGTAGGAAGTACTAAGGCAACTTTTCCGCACTATTAGAAATCCCGAATCGAAAAAAGTCCGGAATCGACACACCCTAGTGTACGCGTTCCTTGGCAAAAATAAATTACGATTATTATTACTGTATTTTGACAAAGGCGATCGCAGTAGCAAGGGGCAACTGTAGGTAAAAAATATTGTAAAATTGGGCCTGGTGAGTATTTGCTTATTTTCAATTGAGCAGAATTTAGTGAAGAAAATGTACGAAAATATAGTTCAGAGTGCCGAAATTAATCCAGTTCGAATAAATTTTCAATAAAAAAACTTCCAACTATTCATTAAGACAAATAATAAAGTCGAATTGCATCGAAGCGGCACATGTCTTGATAGCTAATTTGTTTTGACATTTTGTTTTGATTAAATCTGCTCAACACAAGCCGAAGAATGAGGTAATGACAGCAATCCCTGTGCGTTGCAAAAATTAATGCAAATAAATATTCCCTTCTCAAAAAACTTAATAACTTGAGAATGTTTGTTCACCGCATTATTGACCGTATTTCCCAAACGTTTACAGTTAAAGCCAGAAAGAGAAGTGATCAACTTCGCTTAGTTTGAACCAATTTCGCCATAAAAACCGTTCGCAAACACATTCTCAGATATCCCCTTAGAAAGAAGAACAATATGTCAAAACTTATTCGAGATGATCTTCACATGAAAGTCTACCGTCGCTCAACTGGTTTCTTCTGACAACGACTTTGAAGGAAATTAGGCTAACCAGATGCAAGCGGCTTCTTCAGTGGCACGCGATCAACTGCCATGAAAGTATCCTTTTTACGAATGAACATTTTTTTACTGTTCAAGAAGATTTTAATAAGCAAAGCTACAAAATCTACGTCCAAATTACCAAAGAATGTTATTCCAAGGGTGAACCCCTCAGAAACCGCCCCTAATGTGAAAGTAAAGGGTGAAGAAAATTTTGTACATTGTTCTTTTAACATATATATTATTTATTCAATAAATTTATTGAATAAATATATTATAATTTCACTTTTATAACGGTCTGAACTGGTAACAGAACTAATGGGAGGACTAAGTATATTTTCCATATAATTTCTTTATTTAAAACAATAATACTCTGCAAATTAGTTAACGGGGATATTGATATGAAAAGTTTAAAGACTACTTAAAAATTATACGTCACGCACCACTTTAAATTTCGCCTACCTTGTAACATATGTATATTTAATTTGGAAGTGAAGTATCCGCTACCAAAAATGTATTATAATTATACAATAATAAAAATTTTTAATAAAAATGCATCAACTATGGTGATCTATATTTTTATCGCATATACATATTTACTTGAAAATAACTAAAAGTTGAAAACATGAATATAAAGGTGCTTATAATATTGTAAAGCCAAAGATAAACATATTATTGTATTTCATTTGTATGTACATATGCACATGTTTACAAAAAAACACTTCTATGTGCACATTATATGCATATGTTTCTTATAAACATGATTTTAATCCGTTAAGTTTTTACAAGCATCTGCTACGTATCTATTCAATACGAACTAAATGTTACCACTTTCAATTTATTCAATAAGGTTGTTGTTTACTTACACAAAAGTGAACAGCAAATTGATCGTATTAATGACAATAACTAGTTTATCCCGCCCCCGTTATCAATTCAGAGATTATATGCGGATTTCCATTACCGTATAAGACATGAATAACAAAGAAGGGGTCCGAGGCTTAACGCAATATCAAAGGTATTCAAAAAACATCACTTTTCGATTTATACAAACACATACATAGGTATATATGTATGTACATATGTACATATGTAGATATACTTATTTCTCATTTCCTCCGCTGCTGATTCAAAGCTACGTGTAGTAAATGTACATACAAATTGTGAGGCATTCCCTTAGGAATTCCCAGGCAATATAACTGAAAGCAAAAATGAAGACAGCAAGTGCAAAGCCATCCGTCCATTTAACAAGTGGCTGCTCAGCCTCCTCCATTTGTGCATCTATCTCTTGTAATGCTCATCTCTCATCCAGCTTTTCCCTCAAAAGGTTCATGTATAAGTACGAATTTATCCGTTATACCCGCTGTAATAAAAATAAATCATAATATTCCTAACTCACCCTTAATCCACCTACCTTATGCGAGTACCAGTTAACGACAATGTTACAAGCATACGGTGAAGTTGTAACCCCGAATACTTAATGCATCTACTTGTTAATATCATTGAAACCTGTATCGTCCTTCCTCACCTCACCTCACCTCACATTACTGGCCATCAACCTGTCAGTATTGTGTTTTTTTGTTTTGCTTATAACTTTTTAACGCATTTGCTACTCTTGCTTTCGTTGAAAACCTTTGCTATAGAAGTTTTATTCTTCTAGCTGATTGAGCTAAATACATATAAGGACGTGCGTGTAATTCTCGCTTGTTGGTGCTGGAAAGGATGATATTAATAATGGGCATGCAACCAAAAGGCACAAAATATACTTATATTTTATGTCATCTCCAGCTAGCATCACTAGCTTAAACGTTCTACTTTACAATTAGTAGGCGGCAACAATAGTCGCTTGACAGGCTGCTCTACTTTGGTATGTAAATTTTTTTTAATTATAATGGATTGAAAGAAATCCAAAAGTTTAATAAACGTGAGCCCGAGTTAAATTGTACGATTATAAGATACAGTGGGATCTTGATAATTATCTGAATAATTAATTTTCCTTAAGATTAGAAAAATATCATTATGAAAAATAAGTGTTGTTTTTATCTCTTAAGAAAATTGTAATTTATTTTCTCAAATATTTCACCAAGTAGTGCATTTTATAAATAGAAATTTTTAATTAAAATTTTATAGAACAAAACGTATCTGAAATGTATATTCCGAATCCTATTATCGAAATTATACTGTATTTACATACATATACATACATATCAATATAGATAATACGCACATCCGTGTGAACATACATACATATGTATGCATGCAAATATGGATAGTTGTACCTTTGGGCGTTGTTCTTTTATTATCGTACAGGTTGCTGGTAGCTGTTCGGGCAGTCGACCGACCGTCTGCTGAGTATATTGATATGTTTCCCAAAAGAGTACCTAAGCCGGTAGCGGAAACTATGAATTGGGACCGCAATGTGTAAAAAATTATAGGAAAATGTTTGTCGGGGTGGCATCTGCAGTGTGCTCCCTGAGGTAACAATATGTTAACCCCACGACCTGTGTAAAGAAACACCTTTTTCTCGCGGCTAATGTTTTTGGTACCATCGAATTGTGAGTATTTTGAGTGTGACCGTATGCACCCTTAAACGTTCAGATGCGATGCCACAGCGACAATGTGATAAAAGCAAAAGATGCGGAACTTTAAGTACAATAAAATAAAATCTATTACGTGGCAAACCACCCCATATTTATGCGGCAATTTGTTGTTTTATGATTGTGTAGTAAAGTGTATCATTTTCCCATTTGAACCCCTTGCCACAATTTCAATTTATAAAGATTTGTGAGAAGCAATGTTGCCCTGTGCACTTGTTTTGATTTGTTTGGAATAATAACAGATGCTAGCAAAACATATTATTCATTGTTAAAATTATTAACGCTTTACAATGACTATGCAAGTACTAGTCAAAACATGCATACATATAAGTATGTAGTTATGTATTCTATTTACATATGTAAGTATGTAGTTCTCTTGTGTACAACCTAAGTGTTTGTTCAGCTCTTTAAATTTTGTGCCATATTAAAATAGTGTAAATATTTACCGTTATTGTTCGCGACCGCTCATTTGTGTAACACCAATTATTTCACTTATTTGAACTGGTGCTCTAATGGTTTCCAAGCTCTTGGTTAAACATTTTCTTATATTTTAAAATAAAAAGAGTTTTCGTTTTTTAAATTACGTGTAAGATAATCAGGAATGCAAAAGTTTTACTTTTGTCTACATAATTTAATATAATATATTATATTATTATAATATGGAAATATGCACCCTTACAAGATCTCGAAAAGGTTTATTTACATACATTGTAAGTGTAATAAAATAAATTACATACCGTACTAGGCGTTCATTGCAATAAGGTTTGTCGAAGTTGAGAAAATAAACAATATTAGATGAATTTTAAATAGAAATTATTGCCAAACATTCGTTGTCTTGAAACAGATTATTATAAAATGCATCAGCCAATTGGAAGCGGTCTCTTGAAGTTCCGCTAATCACTGAGTAAAATTATCAAACACAGATCACAAATATTTGGAGGGGCCCAATCATCTAGTATAGTAGGTGTCAGCCAAAATATTATATGTACAATATCTTCTTATTTACTGGCGAAGACAACGCTTACGCGGTTATAACCGAGTTAACAACAGCGCGCCAGGCGTTTCTCCTTTTTACTTAGTGACGCCAATTGGAAATTCCGAGTGAATCCAGGTCCTTCTCCTGGTCTTTCCAACGGAGTCGAGGTCTTCGTCTGTATCCACTGGCGGGTACTGCATCGGAAACTTTCAGAGCTGGAGCGTTTTCAATTATTCGGATGACATGACCTAGCCAGCGGAGCCGTCTTTTAATTCGCTTAACTACATATGTCAATGTCGTCATATATATCATACAGCTTATCTTTCCATCGAATGCGGTATTCGCCGTGGCCAATACGCAAAGGACCATAAATCTTCCGCAGAACCTTTCTCTCGAAAACTCATAACGTCGGCTCATCAGATGTTATCATCGTCCATCCCTCTGCACCATATAGTATGACTGGAATAACGAGTGACTTATAGAGTTTAATTTTTGTTCATCGGGAGAGGACTCTACTTCTCAATTGCTGCTCTTTTTCGTGCTGTCAAAATCAGTTTTAAAAACGACAAAGAGGTGCTGTGTGTGAGAGGACTTTACTTTTCAATTGCTGCTCCTTTTCGTGCTGTCAAAATCAGTTTTAAAATCGACAAAGAGGTTGTGTGTATTCTACAAAGATGCTGATACATGTTCCTTGTCAGTTCTTCGCCGCCGTCTTTGAATAGCTCGATCGGCAATCCATTGGCCCCGCCGCTATGTTGTTCTTCAGACGGGTAATTGCTATTCGAACTTCTTCCTGGGCGGGCAATGGAATGTCTGCTCCATCATCATCGATTGGGAAACAGGGTTCGCCTTTTCCTGGCGTTATATTTTCACTGAAATTCAGCAGGCTGTGATCTTGAAATCTTCTGTTAGTCACCGCATCTTTTCGTATAATTTTAGAGCATTGCCCATGTCGGCCAGCTTGTCAAGCTTTTCATACTCACTCATTTCGGCCTCTCTCTTTTTTTGTCTGCAAATGCGTCTTGCTTCCCTTTTCAACTCTCGGTATCTATCCCATCCAACACGTGTTGTGGTCGATTGTAATGTTACGATGTAAGCAGTCTGTTTTCTTTCCGCAGCGACACCGCACACCTCGCTGTTCTTTTGCTTTTTCCGAAAACCAATGGTTTCGTTTGCAGCTGTACGTAAAGAGCTTGAAATTCCTGACCAAAGCTCTTCTATACCGAGTTGCTGATGTCGATTTTAGGAACTCGGAGCGTACGTACCTCTAACACTTGAGACGGAAGACACCATTATCACAACATGATGGATCTGGTTAGTGGCTTTTGATCCGTGGACAGCCCGATAGCTTGATGAATTTTTCTATGCTGGAATCTAGTACTACAGATAACCATGTTTCGGGCCCCCGGGAAGTTGATCAGCCTCAACCCATTTAGGGATGTTGACAGTACTCGGCGAACTCTGCCACCACGAATCTCACATCGAATTTGCGCTCCTTTATATGGCCACTGTAGTAAATTCCACAAGGGCCTCGCCTCAGTCATTGTCCCGTTCATCGCACTTCTTGGAGGGCTGTGATGTCAGCCTTCACTCTAACGACGACATCAACCAGTTGGGCAGCGGCACCTTCCCAATTAAGGGACCGGGCATTCCTGGTGCATGCTCTTAAATCGTTATACTTAGTACAATATACTTTAAATCAGGGGTGGGCATATTAGCCCTCAGTGGCATTTTGCCCGTTCGGGCACGAGTGAACATTTTGAGGGCTAGATGAGGGGATCATCGCGGGCAAACATGAAGAGGGAAGTGAGAGCTACGTATTTTACGACTCCATATTTACAAACGAGAGCAACGAATTTTACCACACTTGTTTTTACACACATGTTTACAAATGAGAGCGCGCGCATATATGGGAAGTTGAACTGTGGGTAATAACTTTAAAATTGCCTAACAATTTTAAGTTTATTTGTAATTACTATAAATTTATAAAATGTAAGACAAATAACAAAAAGTATAATAAATATTTTATTTTAGTAATCATATTTTTTAATGTCTTTATACCAGCATTTAATTTAGTTTATTTCAAATAATAAATTCTATGTTGGTTTAATCGCATTTGCTGTAGCTACACGCATTATTGTACCAAAATTTAAATCAGGTAACCTACTTCTTATTTTATGTTTGTTTAATTTCATTATTGAAAAAAATTATTCCAAACATAGATATAATTTTCGAATCAAAAAGTTTCTAACCAGGTTATTTCTTTAAACTTCCTAATTAAAAGTACTTTTAATAATAACTTAAATTTATGAACCACTGTTTCTTCAAACACATATGCCCAAATGAATCTTATGAGAGTGCAATGTGAATGATAAGCCAACACCGCCGGGGTTTTCCCCGTAGAAACGTGTCAGCAGATTGCTCTCTCACAACGTAGGGTTGCCAATCTCGATATAATGTAGTAATTATAAAAAATGTCTTCAATATGTTCGAAATTTTCTTAAACTAACTCAAAATCAGAGTCGAATGCTATTATTTAAAAATATATAAACTATTTTTAATAGTTTGATTTCAGTTTTGATATTTTATATTAATATATTATTTATTCTAATTGAAAAGTTAGATGTGTATAAAACTACATATGCGTATTGAGTAATGGCAACATTGTTCGAATGAGAACGGGAACAAAACGCTTGCCGCTCGTAGCGAAGGGAGAAGCGGAATTCTATGTTTCTGCTATTAGCGTTTGTATCCTATTTGTGTGCTTAGCCACTCTCAATCAATAATGCCATACCGCGCAAATATATTTTTAATTGATGTTTTTTTATATTATTGAAAATATGTGTTCCCTTGCTTTAGCGCGTATTATTATTTTAATACATTTCCAGAGGCAACTCTTATTTTTAAAATTTAACAAAACAATAATAGAAAAGAACCTCAATTCTTTGAATATTTTGATAAAACAACCAAACTGAAAATATCACAAATTATATATTTATATAAGCATTTTCATTAAATAGAATTGCAATATGTTTAAACAAAATATATATTACGGTCACAAGTATCTTTTCATAAACATGGATAAATTAATGATAATTTAAATATAATATTGAAATATTTATTAAAACTTAACAAAATTGTGTTTTTCAAACATTTTCTTAAAGCTACTCAAAAAAAGGTGCCTTTTTCTTGGTCATTAGAATAGACGCACATAATCTTTTAAATTTTTTATAAGAAAAGAATTTTTTAACTTAAATTTTTAGTTCGTATAACTATTTGATTTATTAGAAATAAAAAAACAATAATTTCAGTAATGAGTACTTCCTCCTTTGTTAGTAATAACTTCATATATCCGGTCATTCATAAAATGATACAGGGAATCTATGTAGCTCAAGGAAATTTCCCTTCAAGCATCTTTAATACCTGCAGTTAATGTTTCCTTATCTCCGTATTGCTTTCCTCCTTCGTATACCTTCCCTGTTAGCCAGCCCCAAACATTTAATTATGTTAAGATCTGGGGAAAATGGTGGCCAGGTCATGACATTAACGTTTTGACTCGAAATAAACGATTTTGCTACCCAGGCGTTATGAAAAGGAGCATTGTCTTGTTGAAAAACCCAAGGAATTGGTCCAAATAGATCTCTTAATTGTGGAAATACGGGCTCCCACAATGTTTTGAAGCGAGAGCCGTCCATCTTCTGATCGATAAAATCGTTCCATAAAACGTGATGGCACCCCATTCCATGACTCCACCTTCTCGGATGTGGTGGCGACTTAAATATAACTCATCTTTCCGCAAATCGTGATAATAGTATTGAAAGCCATCAGGGCCATCTAAATTAAAACGTTTTTCATCAGTAAAGACTTAACGCCAATCATTAAGTCGCGTGCTAGATTGAACAGTCCACATCATGTATTCTTTCGCGAATCGAAGCCGTTTTTCTTTGCGTTTATTCAGAGGGGGGTTTTTCTTAATTTTTAAACGCTTTAGGTGTTTTGCATTTCTGATTGTATGCTGAACAGTTGAAAGGCTTGCTTTTACTCCGGCTAATTCCTTAATCTTAGCTGCAGACTTAGTCGAATTTGAAGCAGTTCTAACGTTTTTGCATACTGATTGTAGAAAGAGCTTTCTTTTTTCCTTTAAAGTTTTACGGTTCTGGAGACACGTTTTATCTGCTTGGCGATGTTTCGATTGGATAGTCCTTGGGAGTGAAAAAAGTCACGTTCCAATAAGCTCAGAATAGTAGCTTTTCCCATTATTACTTTATATGTAGCTCGAAAACAATTTAATTTATTTGTTTATTTTTAGAACTTTCTCAATAAAAAAACCTGCACTTGTTTACGCAAGACAAAGAAATGTAAAGTGCGTCTATTTCAATGACCAACCGCAAGCGCACGTGATTGCCATAGACATTTCTGGAACCTTCGAATGTACAGTTATTTTTCGCAAATCAGCCAACTATGAGCAAATATTTTTCGGACAAGATTCGAAATTTGATAAGAAAAGCACTTTGGACAATAAGAACAAGCGTGATTATAAATATAACAATTTATTAAAAAAAACGTTGGTGCGTCTAACCTAATACCAGCAGTGTATGTGCGGATATATAAAACTGCCTTGCATATGTACGTACAAAAGCCCAAAACTTGAGAAAAGTTTTCCCAATTGCAGCTAAAATGAATTTTTGCAACTGGCATCACCACCATTAACTGTTCTATCACATGTAAAGTGGTGTGAACAAAATAGGAACAACCATAAGGTTTTTTTAAGTTTTAAAATGTGCTGTTTTCTTATTAAATAAAATTGTTTTTAGATACAAGTATAACTTATACAATTTTTTCCTAACAGTGATTAGAAGAAGAGATTAGAATTTTCCACCATGCAAAGGTAAATAAAAACCAATATTAATGCGGAACTCTAAAACCTGTAAATTATGTTTACCTCTTTTTGTTCACACAACTGTACAGTTCCGATATGAAGTAAACTTCCGCTCTTTAATTTGTGTAGAATGTCAGTATTGCCGCAACCATTCTGCCAGAGATAAAGAGATGTCCAACTTCTCTCTCACTGGAAATGAGAGAACAATTGATAAACGTCAAAACCTCCTGAACTTTGACAGTTGATCGAGTTCAGGAGGTTTTGACGTTTAGCAATTGGAAACGAGCGATTGCCAGATTGAAATCTTACCAAAAAAATATGTGAACGGAGGGATTTGTTGCATCGTTCAAGACCACTTCTAAAAAATGTAAAACAATGAAAATTAAATAAATTTGTGAATTTTAAAGGTATTTGATGAAACGTTTTGTAATTTGAAGCATCATAGTATTATTTTCAATGAAAAACATTTAATGATTGAGAGCTAACAAGCTTAAATCTTTTCATTGGGTATTACAAGTTCAAAAGTCAGTAGAACAACTTTAGAAAGATTTGAATAGTTTCTCCATATAATAGATAACCACCATATAGTAATTTTTATTCGTACCAAATGTTGGGTGTTTTAATTTAAATGCCCAAAAATTATTATTTTGTCCAATCTGGCCATAATGGAAAATGTTATAAAAACGCCAAGAATGATAGAATACAAGATTACGACGACCGCCATTACGAAACGTCATAGTTCCGTGTTGAGAAGAACAAGAGTGAAAAACTGTCAAATAGCTTGCAAATTGTAAACAGAAAAGTATACACTTTTGTAAATTCGCAAAATATTATTAATTTTTTCGATTTTAATGAAACGTTTTAGTGAAGCGATTGAATATTGTTGAGTGAAAAGATTTGAATCATTTCTAAAGAAATATATCGGCCTATTGATAATAAAATTGTCTATTAAGTTGTGATTTAAATGGAGAAGACGTTTCTTGTGTTGTATATAAATATATACATATATAATAAGTTCAGATGTATCAGATGTATTAAATTATGATAAAAGAATTGTGAAATTATTAATTTAGTATTAAATATATCATTTCTTATGCAAAATAACACCCATTTTTTGGCAACTTTTAAATCGGCCGGAAAACTGAAAAAACTCGTTTTCGATCCTTTAATTGCATAATAATTATTACAACAAGCCACTGCACATTTCATTTTAAAAAATTAATATATTTATGCTTAGAAATTTAAATAAATACAACAGTACACTTACACTGGTTTCCTTCATTTAAACAATTTCCACACATGCTACTCTATTTATTGTGGATGTGCCTAAAACTAATTATATACATATTTTCCCGCAACAATATTCTAAACATTCCACTGAAATTTTTCCTGCAAAGACGAATGAATTAATATTATTTTGGGAGTTTCAAAAAGTGTTTACTTTTCTGTTTACAATTTGTATGCATTTCTATGCTTGTTCTTCTCAACGCAAAACTGTTACGTCACGAAATTGTTGAACAATGTATTTGTTTTTGTAAGAATTGTCAAGAGCTAAACCGAAAAGAACTAACTGTAAACTAGTGTCGTGATCTTGTATTCTATCATTCTTGTAAAAACGCTAAGTTTGAAGTTCTCTCACACTGGAATAAGTTGAACATCCCTTTATTCCTGATTCTGCGATGAACATTAAGTTACGGAGGAATGCAAATTGATCATTTTCCCTTCCCTCCGTAAACTGATATTTTACTTATCTAGCCCTCGTGCGCACTTTGCTAACTTTGCGGTCTAAAAATGTGCCTGTTTTAAATAAATCTCTCCGATGGCAATGTCCTAATATAATAATATTACTTTTTCAATTAGAAAATCCTTTATATTGACATTCCGTACATATTTGCCTACACGTGAGGGATGGTCTCGCATTCAACGAATTGAATGTGAAAATACTATTTATTTTTGTACATTTCTGTGTCTTTTTAATTTTTTTTTATAATATACTAGATAACCTCCTCCAAGCTTTCCTGTGGTTAAGGCATACATTAATTATTAATTATTCAATACAGTAAAATTGTATTTATGAATAAAAACAAAACGTTATTCCTGGTGTAAAAATAACCCTTTGGATTACTTCCAAATTTTAAAACAATTGATACTAATTTTCTTATATATGTTATTAAGCGCAAATAGACATATATGACCACATATTGTTTTTTTTGTTTTATATTCAGCTTGTAAGAAATATTTTTTTTTTCAAAGTTGTTAGTTGATAATACTTCTGATAATGAAAGCGGGTAGATCATTCTTAATATTGAACAACAATATTTATAGTTTTTTAATTATAAACATTTTCAAATTAATTTAAATCTGCAAGGGGCAAGAGGAACATTTCTCCATTAAAATTTCCAGTCAAAATGGTTGCTACAATAATATTCTTGTATTCCTGTAATCTTTTTGTTTTCCAAATGAGAACCGTTGCATAATTGAGTGGATTGTAATTACACTGAATAATAATTATTGAACAATTCTCAACCGATGATTATATGATGTCATTCCGGAATATACTTATAAAGATAATTTTGTTTTCAGTTTTATCAACAAAAGTATTCACTTTCACATTTTTTCAAAATATTCTCCATTACGATCTATACACATTTTTATATGCGTTTGAACCAATTCTGGAAGCACTTTTGACATTCGGATTGAAGTATCTCCAAAATATGCTTGTTGAACACATCAATCGCCTCTTCTGATGTTGTTTTCCTGATTTCTTGAAAGACAACTGACATGCCACTCAGAATTTACTGGTCCGCGTTGTTCCAGAGATATGGTTGCGACATGTCCAGTTAAAAAAAAAAACAGCAAACAATTTGCTTGGAAGTGCTTCGTGCGCGAACAAGTTTTGATGGATTATACTTATCTTGCTTATCTTGGAACATGCGTAAAACCACGATCCATCACCTTTCATGATGTCATAGACATGTTCGAAACACCGCTGTAGTATTTTGATAATATTTCTCTCGACCAATCGACACAAGCCTTTCTTGAGCGATTGAAAAGCTTTGTTTACTCTAACTTGAATGAAGTTTTTTATAGTACTTCCCGAATTTCATCTTGGAGTGATCTACGACTTCGATTGGATTCACCATACTATCGCGCGGAAATGTTCGCGATTTAAGTCTTTTTTTTTGGTCACTTTAAAATTTTTGCGTCCTAGGCAATTGACTAACTTGCCTATATGGGCAGACCGGTCCTTCGTAAGTATATTGACCGACACAAACGCTTTGAAGTCAGATGAAATGTCAAAATGGTTGTCACTATGTCGCCTATATTAGGGTATACTTACACACTTCGGCATAAAATATATATGCAGGGTTCTCATTTACTACTCCGTAGCAGCAAAATTTCTAAAATTATTGCTATGCTATCGCTACCGCTCTCACTTTGTCGGGAGCCACAGCGTAGCTTTAGCATAACAATGTAAAGTTGTGCTCTACTCTGCTCCGAGTTTTGTTAGGTAAAAAACTATAGCTGGAGCGGGAGCAAAAAATTAAGTTCTGCGCTATGCTCTGGCGTAGCGGTAGCAAAAAATTGGGAGCGGTAGCACAGCAGAGCAAATGAAAATTTTCATGTGCTACACCGCATGTGTTTGTTGTTTTTTTTTCTTTTTGCTATTTTCTGGCATAATATTTGAATTAATTGAATAATTCAAACAAAACAATGTTATGCAAATCATTTTGGCACTTGTTGCGTCAAGTGCCTTTATAAATCTAAAATCAAATATTTTAAGAAATATATTAATAAAGTGAATTAGATAATAATTGAATAAATTATAAAATTTTTTTATTATGTAAAATATTTACCATTTTTATATTACCAAGAACATCATCTATTCCAAATGTATTACAATACTCAATTACTATGAATTTTCGAAATTAATTTTAACTACATATACTTTCCCCCTTTTTATATACATTAGGGTGTTTTTATTTTTTTGAATTATTAATTTTGTTCGGTCCCGTCACGAAATTTCCTTGGAAATACCCCAAAAAAAAATTCCTGAAAATTTTAGCCCTACATATTAACATTAAGAACTGGACCGAGGCATGTAAAATTTTCCATAGAAAATACACTACAATCTTGGTTTTTATCTTTAAATTCCTACAGATCAGAGGTATTTTATGGCATCGCTTTGACTTTAGACGCTGTAGCTCTTGTCAGTTATTCAAAAAAATGCGAATTTCGTGGAAAAATCAGGTTTAGATACCTCGCCTTTATCTTTTGGAATACACGTGGTTAATATTCATCTACTGATTACCAGTACCAGTTTTAATCCATTGCACTGCGTATTTGCAGTTCTATTCTACCATTCCCAATATTTAGTAATTTTATAATTTTTTAGGAAGAATCAGTTTGAAACTGTACGCATATACATACTTCAATGTATATTGCAAATAATCGAAAAGATTTCTGTATATCTAGAATTATAATAAACCTTTTTTCAACACTCCAATTATTCCGTTATATCTTTATGTTAGATATCGCGTTTGGTTTGTTATGAATGCATTCGCGTCCTTCGCCCATAATCTAGCAAAGTATCCGCAATGCCTTGACAACGAAAATGTCTATGCCATTTTTTGTTGTGATATTAAATATATCTGACGGGTTCATCCTAAAAAAACTGCCTGGTTCAGGAGCAAAATCAGTATAACCCATATACTTAGCATGTTTGGAAATGAAAATTTTTACTTATTTCTTTCTATTTTTGAATTACTCAAATTTTCAAATGATTCTTACATAAATTTTGAACAAATGCATATGATTTGAAATATAATTTTTGTATTTATGAGCTGTACTGAAATTTAGTATAAAGAGATAAAATGTATCCTATGTCCTTACCCTGCTTCTAAACTACCTCCCCACCAATTTTAAGCCAAATCGGTTCAGCCCTTCTTGAGTTATAAACGACTTTCTTTTATATACCAACTTGTACCATACTTTTAAATGCCAGAAAATAGCAAAAAAGAAAAAAAAAACAACAAACACATTCGGGAGCTGTAGCACATGAAAATTTTCATTTGCTCTGCTGTGCTACCGCTCCCAATTTTTTGCTACCGCTACGCCAGAGCATAGCGCAGAATTTAATTTTTTGCTCCCGCTCCAGCTATAGTTTTTTACCTAACAAAGCAGTTTTTTACCTCGGACCAGAGTAGAGCACATACTTTACATTGTTATACTAAGGCTACGCTGTGGCTCCCGACAAAGTGAGAGCGGTAGCAAGAGTAAAATGAAATGCTACGAGAGTAGCGTAGTTTTTCAAACGCTGTATACATATATGTATACGGAGGCTGCTATATATATTTCTGGCCTAGGCAACACTAAGTGTTGCAAGGTGCAATCTGACATTTCCATTGGAAAGTTTGACATTTTCTAGCATAACATCACTCAGAACGTTTTGTTATTTAATCGTGATATGTTTTATTTACAGGGAATTAAAAAATTCATCTCGGCCAAAAAATGGAATTAACTCGTGAACATTTTCGTGCGATCATTTTTCACAACTTTCGACGTGGATTATCACGACAAGAGTGCATTGATGAACTAAAATCTTCGTATGGCTATGAAGCACCATCCTATAGCACTGAGAAAAACTGGTACAACGAATTCAATCGTGGCCAACGCTCGCTCAAAGACGAATTCCGTAAAGGTCGTCCAAAAACAGCCGTTGTGCCAGAAAACATCGATGCCGTACGTGAACTGATAATGCAAGACCGTCATGTAACATACCTTCAGATAGAGGCATGCCTATGCATTTCTCCCACCAGCATACATGCGATATTGCATGAACACCTGGCCGTAAAAAAGGTTTGTTCTCGTTGGATCCCGCACAATTTGACAATAGCTCAAAAAAAGGCTCGTGTGGATTGGTGTAAAGAAATGCTGAAAAAATACGATCGCGGTGCTTCAAAAGACGTTTATAAGATCGTCACAGGTGACGAATCATGGATCCAGTGCGATTGGTTTGAGCTGGTACAAATAAATGAGGTGAATTAAACTATATATTACATGTATCCGTAGCAAAATGTTGCGAGAGTTATTTAACTTTTGCTTCGCGTCTGCCGTATATTAAAATCAGCCTAATTAATTCAAATGAGATGTCAATTTGCGATATAAGCTAAGCTAAATTTGTAACCGAACATTTTATACTTTCGCATGGTAAAGTGATATATAGGATTTTCATATAACTATGTATATTTTAATAAAAAGTAAGAAGTATTGCATTCATTATTTAGAATCAAAAGCAAGAAGATACACTGTTATTAGAAAAACATTTTTTCTGATTTAAACATGATTTCTTATATATTGGGCGATAGTTGAGGTTTAAAGTCAACTGAAAACTTGAAATATTTTGATTAGGTATGTAGGGGCTAAAAGAAGTATTAAACCAAATTTTACCCATTTTTTTGTACAGTGTTGGCTGACAAAAATATTCCGTTTCACCTAAAAGTGGCCGGTGAGATGCCCATTGTTCAATTTTCACACCTGCTCCTATAAAGCTCTTCCACGAAGTTTCTTAGTTGTGATATTTAATGCTTGTAAGCATTTAGTCGCTCTTTTAATAGTTTTCAACATAACCGTTATACTATATGGAGAGTGGGTGCAGTTACGTATTATCTGATTTTATAGCCTATAAGGGTCTCTCAGCAAGTTGCATAACGAATATATGTACATTAAAACATATAGTGGGCGTCCCTTATTACTGCAATCCCCTGTTCAAAAGTATAGTTGTGTAGATCAATTTAGTGCTGAGTTATGCCACTTTATAGATTTTCTTTTAATAGCGTTTTGAGGATATAAAAGTGGTTCGATTACGGCCATTTGCAATAGCAACAACCCTTGCTTATTAAGTTTTCTTAATTTTTACTCAAGTTATAGATTGCACGGACAAATAGACAAACGGACGGATGGACAGACAGTTACCAGGATTTCAACTCGTCTCGTCGCTCTGATCATTTATATACATATACACATATACACATATGTTTAACTCCATATCTATGTCCTTTCGTTTTAAGTGGTACGGACAACCGTTAGGGGGAAAAAACATTCATTATTCGACGAATTTGATATTTAAATACGTTATATTATCTGTTATAGGCTTACTTAGTTTTAATGTTAAATTTTACTTCGCGTCACTAAAATTATACTAAAATCCTCCTCAAATTAGATATATGTAATAATGCGAAGTAGCACCTGTGTTATCCTTCGCTGGATTTCCAGACTGACATTGTTGGTGGTGTTTATACTGGTTCCAAGATAGACGAAATTATCTACGACTTCAATCAAAGTTATGCCTGTCAATAGTGATATGATAGTTGGTGGATTGGGCAGAGCACACTTAAATTCCAATCGTTGGGGACGCTTTCGTTCGACCATATTTTACAAAGAAGAGCATGCATCTTCTTTATCAGTTCTTCGCCGCCATCTTTGAATAGCTCGGCCGGCAATCCATCGGCGTTTGCTGTTTTGTTGTTCTTCAGACGGGTAATAGGGTTCGCCTTCCCCTGACGTTATACTTTTACTGCCATTCAACAGGCTGGAGAAGTGCCCCCTTCATAATTTTAGTATTTTTTGGGCATCGGTCACTAGATCACCTTTGGGTTTTTAACAAGTATGCTCCGGTCTTGAAACTTTCTGTTAGCCGCCGCATTTTTTCATAGAATTTTCGAGCATTATCCCTGTCGGCCAGCTTGTCAAGCTCTTCATACTCACGCATTTCGGCCTCTCTCTTTTTTGTCTGCAAATGCGTCTCTCTTCCCTCTTCAACTCTCAGTATCTATCCCATTCCGCACGTGTTGTAGTCGATCGTAAGGTTACGAGGTAGGCAGTCTGTTTTCTTTCTGCTGCAACACGGCACTCTCGTCGTACCAGCTGTTCTTTTGCATTTTCCAAAAACCAATGGCTTCGGTTGCAGCTGTACGTAAGAAGCTTGAAATGCCGCCACACAGTTTCCTTACACCGAGTTGTTGACGAGTGCTCTCAAAGAGCAGGAGTGCAAGTCGAGTAGAATATCGCTATCTGTTGTGATTACAGCTTCTCGACGTCGAACCTTCCTTGTGTTTGTTGACGTGCTGCAACAAGATAGTGGTCCGAGTTGATTTTTGGACCTCGGAGCGTACGCACATCTAAAACACTGAAGACGAGTCTTACGTCTATCACAACATGATCGATCTGAGCTTGTTGCATTAAAATTTTACATTGCCCAGGTATACGCTAGAATAAATTTTCAAGCAATTTTATAAGTAAATAATTCATACAACTATGATAAAGGTTTTCTCCCCTAATTTCAAAAATATATCTCACGCATAGGCAGTTAAAGTATTTTTGGTCCGCCATAGACACTGTGATCTACATTTTTCGTATATGGATGTCTAGAGCAGTTATGGTCTGATTTTGAAAGTTTTTCGACTTGAGGTGGCATATTTTAAAGACACGAGCTAACAATTTTATCCTAATAATTAGTGCTTGATTTTTAAGCCAGAAAGTGAAAAAATCGAAGGGAACATAAATTTGTGTTATATGGGAAGTGAGTGTGGTTGTACTCCTATTTTGCTAATTTTCGAAATGCATCACAGGGAAGTCAGGCTAATTTTACCAACTAAATTTAGTTGAAATCGGTAAAGTAGGTTTGTAGATATGTGATATCTCCTTTTTCCTTCCCACAACTGCTAATACTGCCGCAATTTAAAATATTTCTCCGTGATATACAACATTCTTTAAATGTCACAATGTTTTACTAAAGATATAGCCGACACACTTATAGCATTGACAGACGGCAGCGTTAAACCAGATTAATTGCATTTTTCGGGATTAATTTAGGAGTTACCACAGCTAACTCCGTTGCTGAATCCAAAAATAACTCTCAAAATTTTAGGGAGTTTGTGAGATTTTCGTTGGCAACATTGTTAAAAATGGCCAATTTTCATCTATTGTGAATGAAATACAAGCAATCCTGACAGCTGTTTATCAAATTCTCAATATAATATCAATAAAACTTCTATGTTATAGTAGCAGTTTTAAAAATAATGTGTTGATATGATTTTGTAATAAAAAATGGTTTGGTAAAAATTGGTCGGCTAACAACCGTAATGTTTATCTTCTATCAATTTTCATTGAAAATATTATAAAAAGGACAATGAGCTGTTTATGAGAGTTTCAAACTCGCATAGCTGCCGTCTGTCACCTACAAATTTGGATCTGATTAAGTGCGCAGTTAATCCGGATTAACGCTGCCGTCTGTTAAGGCTATTAGGCACAAATAATTAACAAAAACAGGAATTAACCTCAACCCACATTTTACCGAAATTTTTTTTTTTATCAAACTCTAATAATTATTTTGGGTCATTTTTAAAACTTGATAAATCAATTAGGAAGCATATTTTGTTAAATTTTCTGGTGTGACTTCACTGAAAATGTGTGTAATAGTAGTCTATCGCGTCTCATACTGAAGAAATAACGGTACTTTAAAAATAGTTACTATCATATGCAGAAACATCAGCTAAATATGTATCTGAGTAAACAAGTCTAGTATTAGTTTTGCGTTTCTATTCTTGTTCGCTTATATATAAACATTTACTTGAAACATTAATATTATTATTTTAAACATAATAGTCTTTATGAAGTTTAAAAAATTTATATCGACCTTCTAATATCAAATACTACTAAATTGAAAAAAAATACATTATTAATCGTAGACGTGCGGGTGAAATTCTTTATTGCAATGTATAATATTGTAGTCAGTTCTTGAATTAAATAGAAAAATTTCACAAAACAAAACGAAGTGGGCCGAGTTTTGGGAATCTTTCGAGAACATCTTCCGCAGTGACTTTAATGTCATGATAAATGTCCAGCAATAACAGACTGATTAATCTATCTTGAAGCATGTTTGTCCTCAGCCACGTTTTTATGCGGCGAAGTGTCGAAAAAGCTCACATTCGTCACTGGAAGTGTGCAGAATATGCGAATAAAACTATGAATTACGGGGTATAAGTCTACATCGCAGTTCTTCAACGTTTTCAATACAGTAGACGACAACTTGTTGCCTTTGACTTTTGCTTCTGCCCTCAATGGCACTGCCAGTGATGAAGTTCAGCTTTGAGCTTCAAACGTCGCACGACGTTGCCATTATCCAATGAAAAGGGGGTGCGTGGGCCCGTCCCAAACCAAAATTTTCGTAGGACAAACCTTTCCACCAGCACTTACAAAATTATGAAATGTGTGTCAAAATTGAAATATGGGGGTAAAAACCTTACCTTAAGTACAATCACTAGCTAACCAAGTTTTCTCATTGGCCCTGTTCTTAAAAAACAAATCCCTTATCAAATAAAAATAGTTCACGAAATTTGATTGAATTAAGAAAAACAATGGTCAATATACATATAACCCGTTCAATATAATTGTTCGCTATATCAAGGCTGATGTAAACGAACGAAAATTTTTCCTCAGAAATTAAATTTTTATACGTATATTTTCAAAAGGTCGTTACAATACATTTTAATAAAAGAGTCTATGTTTATTCATTAAATTTCATAGAAAACAGTGGTTAAAAAAAGAGTTGCATACGTATATATAAATCTTTAAACCACATATTCATCGTGAATAGATGTTTATTTTTTGCGTTCAGAAATTGATTTTTCTACTGATTTTTCGCGGAGGATTCGCAGCACTAGAGATTAGAGTACTCATTCTATTGAACTATTCACTATTTAGAGTGTTCACTATATCCAGACATGACAGTATATCCGTTTGAGATTAATTCTTTCAAATTTCATATAGATTTGAGCACTAGAGCGTAAGTTACAGCTGTCAACAGTGCGGCCCTCCCAGAAGTACGGAGTCGCGTGTATCGCAAAACTATTTTTTTCAATAAATTAACGAAAATTGTTGTTGTATTTGATTTCAGACGATCAAAAATTTAATTCAGTCAGACATATACACATAAATTTACATGCAGCTAACAAGTTGTGTTTTACACGTTTTACTTACGGTTATAAATGGCTCATATTACAAATTACTGTCAAAGTGACATACAAATTTGTTATACAAAATTTTAATCCTGAAATGGCAGGCAAATATAAATTGTATGTATTTATTTATTGATTTTAGTGATTAGAGATTCAAATAAATATGCATACATACTATATGCCATTTACAGAAAGCGTAAAGAATGACACTGATGAATTCCCTCACCAAAGAAAAAAAACGCAGCGCATGTGCTCATATTGGAAGAAATGCTGGCGTACGATCTTACTCTGAGTTAAATGTTTTTGTTTGTTAGAAAATGTATTGAATTTTAACATTAGAACTCATCCACAACCGTGATAGCATAAGCAGTAATTTGCTGTCGTTGATCAAATCCACAACAGGATGATTACGTCTCCATGTACATAGGAAATCGAATTCCAGACTCTTCACAGGAACCTTCTTCACCACCATCATCTCTTCTCAACGTTATAGCCCTCTCGATTATATATATTTTTTGGATATTGAAAATATTTTTATCAGAAAGCTGAGATTTTTTTTAGATAAAATTGGAAAAACTCAATCGTAATGTTTGAGAATTTCTCATCTGTATTGTGGCAAGGAGCATTATCAACAATCAAACATATCTGCTTGTTATCTTTTTCAAGATTTTGATTGAGATCTATTAGAATCTTTTTCCAAATAACACTCGTCATCCAAGCACTTCTGTTATTATAATATGACAGCGGTAGCTGTTTTACTTTAAAGCACCGTGGTTTAGCCGACTTTCCAATGCAATATGCACGTTTATACGTGCCGGTTGCATTGCATAGAAACAAAAATGTAAGGCGTTGCTTTTAAGTTTTGAATCCCTTTGGAGTCTCATACTTGACTTTGTAACTTCCATTTGGCAACGCCTTGTAGTACAGCCCGGTTTCATCGGCATTAAATATACAATCCGGCGAAAATTTTTCAAGAATATGAGGCAAACGGTTAATAGTGAAGACTTCTGCACTTGTTGCGTTATTTTCGCAAGCTTCTTCGTAAATCTTGGAAAAGTTAAGAGCATTTCACTGGCACCAACGCTGCAACCAACTATGGTCTGGCGCATAACTTTCGTTTAATTTTAAGGCGAATTCCTGTGCTTTGGAAAGCAAGACAGGTCCGGTAACAATTCCATTTTGGGAACGGATTTGGGTAAACCAGGACAACAAGGTTCTATCCAAATTCACGTGTGCGCCTTTCCTAACCCGTTTCCTATTTGGATTTGTTATGGCGCGAATTTTGTTTTCTTGGATTTGAATGCGCGATATAGTGCATAAGCTAACTTTGTGTTTCGCAGCAATGATTTTTCGGTCTTTGGAAGTCTTTAAATCGTTTAAAACAGCAATTTTTTGTTTCGCTGTTAACACAACACGACGCGACATTGTAACAAATGTAACACAAAATCATATGTTTGACAATCGATAAATCGATAGAATAAATTTAGTGTTTCAGTGTTAAAATTTGCTTAAAACAGAATAAAATTTTTACATAAAGATTCAATTTTGTTGAAATTTTTTTGCATAAATGCGATATTTGCATATAAACGATTTGCATTCAAACAACCAAGTTCATATAATAAATCAGTGTATGATGCATTGAAATATGAAAATTTTGCATATAACCAAAATTTGCATATAAGCGGTTCGTCATATAACCGATATCTACATTATAAATATTGAGGTTTGCGAAATTAATCCCTCTATATGATAGCACATTTGTTATTGACTCGTAATTCAAATCAGTAGCGTATAATTTAAATATTTGTATGCTTATGAATATATTTAGAAACTATCCAATACACACTATAGACAAATATCCATGTATGCATATAAAAAGCATGTCCATATACACATTGATTCAAAGGTTCCAGCCAACCACAGAACAGATTTCGGCAGAATTTTAAGCGGCATGTAAATGCATACATACTTTAAGGCATATATATGTATATTAGAGAGATCTATATAAATATACGGGTACGTAAATATGTATCTACTCGTGGGGTGGCTGCACTGCGCCGACGTAGTAAATTCAGCTACCACAGTCACGGCTGAACCGACGTTGATTCCAAGAACAACAACTTTGATCTGGGATTGGTGTATAATTGAAGAGCTTCCCCTTTTCTGCAATGCTATTCGTACAATCATATCACCCAAACATTCTTCGTGCCTTTTGTTATGGTTGATTGCTGCATTTGACGTTGTTGTTTTTTCATTACCCCTCCTACATATTCGATTTACATTGATATTTTCATTTGAATGCTATTTTGTGGTCCTGTGTAGGAACAAGTATAAGGTCGTAGTTGCACATTGTTACATTCAACAACCGTACAGTATAAAGACATGGATATTTGAAACACAAGTATAATACCAATATATTTAGATACATACATACATATATGTATATATGCATATGTATGTATATAAAAGTAAGCATTAATATAATTTTTAATAATAAAATAATTTGCTAAATTCAGATTTAACACCTAAAACTGCGTTAATAAACAACATAATTTATTTAGGAACCTATTATTAATTTATAAACAAGTATTTATATCATTTAATTTTTTTAATAACACAATACTACACAAAGAAATATACTGGAATTCATGTCTTATCTAATAAAAAAAAAGGTATTCTCATTGTCAAAAAAAAAAAAAAAAAACAAATTAAATTATCTCAATAGACGCACAGGATATGTAAATAACAAAACAACGGTTAATTTAATAAAGCTGCCGAAAAGGCGCCATTTAATACTGCATTCGAATATATTTACAAAGAAAAGAATATAATTTTAGAAAAAAATGTATTTAAACAAAATATTTAAATTTTTGTATAACATACTGCTTTGATTTTTAATGCAAATAATTTATTATTCGGAACGAAAATACAATGGAGTAGTAGAATGCCGCAAAATTTACTAGTATCAATAGTAAATATGTCTGATTCTTTCTGTGGAGATAACTTGGAGCAAATGTTCCTAAAGAAGCAGGTTAAGATATTTGTAAATATGAGAAAGACATTGTTTGAACATATCCTATATTACATCCATTTCTATTCGGAAGTGAAGCGAAATACTTATAGCTATGCTGGTATTGTTTGAAGATATTTGATTTTAAGTTATTTAATACCATGTAAGAAATGGCTAAGTTCGGGTGGAACCGAATATTGTATACTCTACAATTTTTAACACACAGGCATATTATTATCAGGAAAAAGTTCTCTGCGTATTTATATAATATACTACAAGTATATGTTTCAGATGACCGATACTTTCAATAAAAAAGTTTACTATTAGAACTTTGTGTCACATATTGGGTATTTGGGCGCTCGAATAGTTTTGGTCATATTGATAGAGCCGGAAAATTTGGGTATTCTTTTAGTCCATAACTAAAGAACGGCTGAACCGATTTGGCTGAAAATTAGTGATGAGGTAGATTGGAACCTTGGGAAGGGCATAGGCTATATTCTAACGTTTTATGTTAAAAGTCATAACAATTCATAAATAAAAAAATTATATTTCAAAACATCAGCATGTGTTCAATATTCATGTAAGAATCATTTGAAAATTTTTTACTTCAAAAAACAAAATAAAACCACACAGCTACTTGCAGGGTACAGTTTAAATTTAAAAGGAACGATCAAGTCTGTGTTTCCTTAAGTGTAGTATCTGGGTATTATTATATGTGTAACGATATACGATGCAGATGCAGAGACTGTGAAGTTGTTTTTACATGATACATATTTATGTATGTACTAATCCTTAAGTGATTTATGATGCCAATAAAAAATGAAGATTGCCAATTTAACTACTCCATTATATTGTTATAACGATAAATGAAATCCTTGGCAACAAAGAGCGAATGTAAAACTGGTTCATAAAACAATTTCTAATTTAAGCCTATGAAGAACAAAATAAATTTCTTACCCTAAAGAAGTGTTATTTAGTTATCTTTTAACTTTATATACATGTAAAATGTGTCGGCTTACACGATTGCAATTCCGAAACTATTTTATCTCGGTAAATATTAGAGAGCTTTCATAATAATCCTTTAGGTGCATACCCAGCGGCATATGGTAGACATTGGTAAGCGAGCAAGGTAAACGATGCAGCATGATTGTTTCGCTTACTACGAAAAGTAACAGATCAACCCTTTCGCTTACCATAGGAACGAAGAATTCTTCGATGCCTCAATTAACGAAGAATTCTTCGATGCCAAAGTTAACGGAGAATTCGTCTATGCCAAGGTCAATAGTAGAATAGAAAAAATTGCATATTAATTTTGCTTTATTTATGAAAATACATGTATTAAATTCGTTATGAAAATAAGTATTATGGTTTTCTTTTAATTTTGTGGATGAGTCTCTTTTCGGCCTTTGGCGAGTTTGATACTTTTTTGAATTTGGTGAATACTCCGATTCGGTGAAGCCTTCAACTTTCACACATTCTACAAAAAAGTTGAAACAATATGTTTATAAATTTGAAGCTATGTCCTTCAAAGCTAAAAACACGAAAAACTTACCAAATAGTAACCAACTTTTTGCTTGATGATTTGACGAAATAATGAAAAAATTTACTTATAAATTTTATTCCATCAATTTGTATATGTCGTTTTTCATGTACTTACTTGACTTGTAAATATGAACACAGTAGTATTTAGCCGCATAGCTACTTTTATGAATAACCTGGTATCGAAGAATTCTACATAGAACTTTCTTCGAAAAGAAAAATGTAAGCGGTGAACCATTATCCCGCTGAGTACTAACGTAAATACATACCTTTGAAAATGACTGCTACAAAAATATTAACTGACATAAAATGATTTCAGTTCCATTTACAGCAAATCATAGCTCAGCTGAGGCAAAGAGTATTTTTTTCGAACTGGCACTTACGAACTTGAGTGCTTGTGCATTGAAATGTAACGGTTGTACATCCTATCACAAATATACATATACCTAAGTATATAAAGTATTTGGCAAATATAAAAGTATACGAATGCACAAAAATATTTATATTCGCATTATAATATGTATGCATATATGAAAAACTAGGACATTATCCGTTTTTATTACCGTAATTCACCGCAATTAATAACAACGCGTGGTTAACAATGAGTTATTGTATGAACTGAAAATATAAAAAATAAGTAAGAGCTGAGTTCGTGTATAACCGAACATATCATACTAGTAGTATTCTAACTTGCAAGAATTAAAGTCCGAGAAGTGCCTTCAGGTGCATAAGACTTCTTAGTTATATGTGGTTTAGGGCGGGCTTTCACCCGATTATATCCATTCTAAGCACAAAAACGCATCGTTATAAGAAAATCTCACATATTGGTCGATATATGCGATATAAAAAGTCAACTATAAGCACTGGGTCCACATATTCAGAACCTAGTAGCTTGAACAGTTTCGCTTAAGTTCGTGGAAAATTTTATCCTGATACTAGCTGACCCGGCAGCCGTTGTCCTGCCTGAAATTATGTGTTTTGAAATGAAAAGAAAATTGAATTTATATTGAGTTGAAAATCATTGATTTTCGATTTTTCCAAATTTTTTCAATGTAACGAAGCTTGATAAACAATATTTTTTTGTTTCTGTTTCGGTGCGTAAATGTACAGAGAAGATGGTTTTCCAACTCGTGAGCACGCCACGTATATCCGGCCGAGTGAAAAAAATAGCATTTCCAAATTTATGCCACACACTTCTAGCGACTTTGAAAATTGTAGAACTCTTTGAAAACTGAAAAGGTTTGAACTGAAATGGCAAATCGGCTCAGAGGAATTCGTAGAGTCAAGCATTCTGCCCCATTCTATAAGATAGCTACGTTACAATCAGTCGGGTTGCATTACACAGTTTCGGTGCTTGAAGATTGCGAAACATAATAACGACAGATCCAACTTTGAGACGCAAATAGTGCGGTGTCATACCAAGCCTCTCCAAAACACTTAGAAATTCCACTTGATAATTCGCGGCTTCGTCTCATTGTCAAGACGATTGATCTATTTGTGTGAGTGCAAGTCTCCCGGAATTTGACTTTGAATCTTCCAGTTTAAGCCAACAACATCGGTATTTTTGGCAGCCAAAAATGGTGCGTGCACTCAAGAAATCGTAGTTACGATAATTTGGCCAATGTCTGAATATTCTTTATGAGTTCATCTTTCATGAATTGATGAACGGCAGATGGAATTGATATTAAACCTTCCGTACCAGAATTGACACTTTTCCCATTCTTAGCGAATACGATGTAAAATGTCTTCGACAATGTAATTTTTGTTCGTATACCATAATTGAAGCGGATTTGAAGGTTAATATGTCGAAAAGATCTTCCCGAAAAGCTTGCGAACTTCATTTGCACCGCATCGTACATATTTTGCTGGCTTGCTTCTAAAAAAATTGTACACACCGTATCATTTACAGTACGCAATGACTCAAATGAAGTTGAAATGCGTGCATTATCCGATAGGAACCGAAGTTCATTTTCTGGTGGATTGTGTAAATTCATCGAAATGCATTATTTGAGAACACACCTGGATGTCAAGCTACTGGTTGGCCTTCCTTTCTGCGTAATTTTGTTGCTGGCGGTGTTTCCACTGGCTGCACTATATTCTCTGGGTTGAAGTACACTCTTTGGCCATTCTCCAAATTAACTGCGAGACGCACAACAGTCGGAAAACGTTCATGAATTGCAAAAGTAAATATCCTACAAAGCGCTTTATTGCAGTTCGACCGTATCGTTCAAGACCAATAACCGCCATGTTGCATCCTTTGGTGACTTACTTGTAAACATATTTGATCGAAACTACAATATCAAACATTGACATGAGATTTGAATGTGAATTAGACAACAGTGGCGAATATAATACGATCCATATGTTGTCAACTTCGATATTCACTACTCTAAGTTGTATGGTCGTCTGATGAGCTACGACGATAGAGTGGATATCCATCATTTCCAGTTTGCGCTTCCGAAAGAAAAGCAAGTGGATAGTGTTTCGTGCATTTATTGTTAGACATACAAACCGAAGTGGGATTGTGGTGTCTGCAAGGTCCATGAACCATATTGGTTTTCATCACTTCGCTCAATACTGGATCTATCTCTGCATTAGGAATTTCCGCAGAAATGATTTCATCAATTTGATCTGGTGGAACCACTATCCACCATCCAAAGAAGAACTTCGTAACTGTTGTTTGAAAAGTCGTGCTGTGATAACGTGACCATCGCTTGCTGATTGACCTCGATCCATAATTCCACACGTACATATGTCATCGCATCCTGGGAGTACTCGTTCATGTGCCTTGGCGTTGATGGCAAAAAGAACACCGACCGATATTAGCGGGACCTCTTCGTGGCTTCGTAACAAATTTCAATCTGGAATTGATCACTTCGTTTGAAACACACATAAAGTTTTCACTGAATAATTAAAAAATTCAAATAATTTAAAAATCAAAATATTGAAAAACAAAATAAAAAAGAATTGTATGAAAAAAGTCAATTTTTGGAAATTTCCAATTCTTCGACCTTTTCTTTTAAAAAGTTTTTTTTTTATTTCTGAACCTTCCCAGATCCACAGCGAACAACTTCTGAAAATTTCATGAAGATTGGTTTCGCCGTTCTCAAGCCTTAGCGTTACTAACAAACAAACATTCATTTTTACTTACATATGTACATACATATGTACAAAATAAAACGTTTGTATGGGAAAAAGAAAAGGACTGTTTTTAGGCGTTTTCCGGCAACTTTCGTAATTTTTTTTACATAAGAACCTTCTCCTAATAATAACAAATACAACAAAAAAAGAATTAATGAAATCGGTCCAGCCATTCACGCGTGATGCCGTGACAACGGAAAACGGGTTTCATTTTTATATATCCTGATATATTAGTTCATTCTTAATTTGTATACCGGAAAGAGAAAGTTTCAAATCAAAACTGTTTTATATGGAAAGTAGGCATGGGTGCAATCAGCACCCAATTTTTTTCGCCAATTTTCGCATTGTTGCATTGGAATGTATGAGGAATATTTTTTACCAAATTTGGCTGAAATCGGTCGTTCGGGTCTCGAGATATGTGTTTTCACTTAAAAGTGGGCGGTGCCAGGGCCATCATCCGTTTTTGACTTTGACTCCATTAAAGCCCTCTCACAAAATCTGGGGGTAAAATTTAATGTCTCTGGCGTATTTAATTGTAGTTATTGATTTTTAGCAATACTGTTTTATGGGGAGTAAGCAGGGCTATGATCCGATTTCATCCATTTCCATACTGTCGGTAGGAATAGAAATATAATATTTGCGCTAAGCTCATTAAAGGGCGGGCCCACTCACACTTTTCAACATTTTTTGCGCCTTTTGCTACTGCGATCCTCTGTGCCAAATTATAATTTTATGGCTTAATTTTAATAATAATAAAAATGTGGTTTTGTGAGCGTGGCTGTACTGAATTTCAACTCGTCCCATCTTTCTGTTTATTTATACATACAACTGTTAGGAGAACAATACTATATTGTAGCATGTTGCAAAAGTATAAAAATGTAAATAATCTTATGTATAAAGATCTTTACGGTCTTCTCGTCTTTTGATTACATTTTAACTTTTTGGATAAAATATAATATTTTTTTTGTCCTCGCATTTGTTCAGTGAATACGATCAAATAAGTGGCCGTCAAATTCAAATTTCAAAAGTTTTTGATATTCATTAGGTAGAGCCGACAGCAAGTCGATGTAGCGTTCTTGCAATGGATAAAATCCGACGGCACCAATACACTTAAGAAGTTGATGGAATCATTATTCCATCCATGCTTACATTTATACTAAACGCTAACATGCTATGTATGTTTGTAATTAAGCCCGCTAATCTGTATAATTACATTTATACCTTTGTAATAATGTGATAAGCGTACAAGCTGATTGCAGTTGTTGTCTTCTAATATTTCGCAAGGAACTAATGTTGTTGTTAACATAAATCAAAGTATGAAGTATATAAGGAAAAAAATAATTTTTTATCAGTTTCTGTTAACAAAATAAAATAGGATAGAAACATAACTCTTAAATGTTGGTTTTTAATTATCTTATTAAAATACATATTCAGTTTATATTTTATGGTTCAACCTTTATTTTTAATAACTGGTCCTTCCAACGGAGTGGAGGTCTTCCTCTTCCTCTGCTTCCCCCGGTGGGTACTGCGTTGAATACTTTCAGAGCTGGTGTGTAGCTACTGTAGCCGATGTCTTTTAATTCGCTGAACTACATATGTAAATGTCGTCGTATATCTCATACAGCTCATCGTTCCATCGAATGCGATATTCGCCGTAGCTTTCGCAGAACCTTTCTCTCAAAAACTCGCAACGTCGACTCATCAGATGTTGTCATCGTCCATACCTCTGCACAACATAGCAGGACGGGAATGATGAGTGACTAATAGAGTTTAGTTTTTGTTCGTCGAGAGAGGACTTCTTCTCAATTGCGTACTTAGTCCGAAGTAGCACCCGTTGGCAAAAGATATTCTGCGTTGGATTTCGAGGCTACTATAGCCTCATGTTGAACATCATTGGTGATATCACCAATAATTTCTCGTTAATTCTCAAAAAGCTTAATAAGGTAGAATAGCAAAACAAATTCCAAAGCACGCCTATATCAGTTGAATGTAGTTTCGGAAAAATAATTATTACCGCGATATATGTATGTATAGCCCACCTAGACACAATATCAAAATGGATTTGCGAACAGAACTTATACTGAAACACCATGGGAAGCTCATCATGGGTAGTGACCTGACCTGATCGACTTTTTCATTGCTCGACAAATATCTAAGACTTTTATTACCTTGGAAAATGGATTGGACTTAAATTCGGACCATTCGCCAGTATATCTAATCCTAAATGGCCATCTAAAAGAAATCGACATACCACCTTATCTTTCTAATGGACATACGGATTGGGAGCATTTCAAACAGTGGCATAGCTACAACTTCGGGCGCCCGGGGCCAATGATGTTCTGCCGCCCCCCTTTATCTACCTACCTACAAGTTTTATGAGGTGAAAGTGAATTTTTACAAAATATCTTCGATATTAAGTATATAAAATTTAGGAACTAGAAGCCACGCAAATACTGAAGTTCCAAAATTCTCACAATACGGTTTTTGAGGAAATTGATAGTAAATTTACAAGACATCTTATTAAAAGCTGTAGAAAAACCCCATTTCCGCCCTATATCTTGTACACTTTTGACACAATTTACAGGAATTTTTGCCCGAATTGGAGTTTTTAAAGACCATTTTTGAAAATTTGAAGAAATAAAAGTATTTGTTACATTCAATGCATAGGGTAACTGTGAGAGGACACGTCGCGACTACAGAGTAAAAATAAAGATACTGTTTTTTGTCACTCCCACGACGCTATGTGTCGCTCTTACAGCTTGCCCTATGCTTCAACTGTGACATATCCGTTGGTTTCTCAAAATATGTTCGGTTAAAGAAACTATGGAATTTTTTGTCTGTACACGAGGCTTGTTACAAATGTTTCTTGAAAATGGATCTTTAAGTTGTATCACTATTAAGAAGGATATAAGACAAAAGATATAAGACAAATTCAAAGATTGAAGAATATTCGAGTAAAAATTAATATTTTTCATTGTTATTCAGATTATTACATTGTGAGTGTACAACTCTTTTTCTTTTATAATAAATTTTGTAAAAAAATTTGTTGAAGTATTTTTCTGAATATTAAAAACCAGGGAAGATCGTTGCCGCCCCCAAGACGTTGCGCCCGGGACGCAAACGGATCCTGAGCTATAAGCGATGAAGAAAGAGATAAGAGAAACTAACTAAAACGTGTACAAGTCTTGCGTTCCATGATACTTTACCGCAGCTGGAAGATTCGCATTACGTAGGTAAAATCCAACCAGAAATAAAGAAGTGGAAAATATCATAAAAAGTAGATTTAAACCAAAAAAGGCTCCCGGCTTCGACTTAGTGACTGCTAATGTATTAAAAAATCCAACGCGAAAAGCAATAGCAAAGCATACGATGATAACACCGGTCAACACGATTTTTGGGTCTGACATCTACATGTTAAATTTTAGTTTCTCCTATGACAAAAATAAGGGAAAAAATTATTTTCCGGTTAAAGTTTGCTTTCGTAGAAATTAGAGCAATTTTTCGATTTTTAAGCAGAAATTACTGATTTTTATATTTTTTCTACATATCGCTCATTTGCTGCAAGACCGGCATAAGTCAAAAATATCGATTTGCCAGAAAACGCGTTAAAAGTTTTCAACTGACTCCAACCTTACACGGAAGACAGGAATCATATTCTCTTCTCAAGCGGAGCATATAAGAGGTATTCATATGAATTTTTCACTCAACATGAAGTATGATATAACGAACAATTCTGCATCCTTAACTCAAAAATCACGTTTTTTGAGTTATGACGACGTTGCAGCAAATGAGCGATATCACTATAGATTATAATTAGAAAACTTTTTTTTTTTGGATACAAGAGTCGTTTTTATTCAAGATGTGTGATAAACAATAATATATATATATAAAATTAAGTGGCAAAACTTCCTGTTCGCATACTCCTCCTAGACGGCTTGCCCGATTTCAATGAAATTTTCAGGGGTGATTGGGGTCTGTTTGAAGGGTGCACATAAGAAATTTAAGGTGTGTATCATTGCATGTTTTGCAAAAAACAAAAACAAAATAATAATACATCCCGCCTATACAAATTCTCATGAAATTCTTATTGTTTCGTAAGTGCTTCCATGCGGTTTGCAAATACACTGTTGGTGGGTCTTATTGTATATGCGTGTGTGGGTAAAATACATAGTTTAAGATGTAGTTTTAGGTTAATTTTTCAATTTTTATTTATGTACTTCAAATATGCATACTCTAGCACGACCACAGGGGAAAACACTAATTACCTTTTTCGAGTTGTGTGAAAACGATGAATTTGCAAGAACATTGCTATATTCCGAAATACCACAATATTTCACTTGGAATCCATCATCGAAAACATTTCAACGACGAAAGCAAGGAGAGCGTGTTGACGGTTATCCAAATACCCGTAAACCCGATGCCATAAGACGCATTTACACCATCCATCCGAACAACGTCGAATGTTTCTATTTGCATCTGCTATTAGTCAACGTGCGCGGACCAAGATCATTTGATGATTTGAAACGGTCAGTTGTGTGCGACGTATCGTGACAATGTCCGCGATTGCATTTGTTAGAAGATGATATGCATTGGGACACCGCACTTCATGACGCATCACTCACATCTCATCCAAAACAAATACGCGTACTATTCGCCATAATAATATCTACATGCCTTCCGTCAAATCCGCAAGAACTGTGGAATAAGTACAAAGACTGCATGACCGAGGACTTATTAATTTTGGCGCGTAATCGAGCATCGGACGCAGACTTGCTATATACATTACAAATGTATAATGATGCTTTGATATTGGTTGAAGATCTGTGTTTTACAATTGCGAATAAGGCATTAGCGCAACTTGGCATAACTGCGCCCAATCGTTCAGCGATTGATATGCTTGACCATGAGCTTCAATGTGAACAACAATACGATTGCAATGAATTGCGTGCTTTCATACAAGCTAACATTACCTAATTGAATATTCAGCAGAAAAATGCTTATGATAAGATTATACGAGCGGTTGACAATAACGCCGGTGGATTCTACTTTCTGGATGCGCCCGGTGGTACAGGGAAAACGTTTCTGATCTCTTCGATTCTTGCTACTATACGGTCACAGCAGAAAATTGCGCTGGCAATTGCTTCGTCAGGCATCGCTGCTACTCTACTTGATGGCGGCCGAACAGCACATTCTGCGTTGAAATTACCGTTGAACATCCAAGTTGTTGAAACACCAACGTGCAACATATCGAGGAATTCAACAATGGCAAAAGTTTTGGCGGAGCATTAGTCTTATTATCCGGCGATTTTCGGCAACTTTGTCAGTCATTCCTCGATCAACTCCTGCCGACGAAATAAACGCATGTTTAAAATCGTCAGTTTTGTGGAGACATGTTCAAAGGCTGACTCTTACCATCAACATGCGAGACCAATTGCAAAATGATCGATCCGCAGCGCCGTTTTCGAAGCAGTTGTTGGACATTGGCGAAGGCAAAATAGAATCGATGATACCGGTTTGATCACATTGCCGAACAACTTTTGTACACTTTTACAATCGAAAGAAGAATTGATTGAAAGTGTATTTCCGAATATTGTTCAACACTATCAACGCCTCGATTATTTAAGTGAACGCGCAATATTGGCACCGAAAAATGTACACGTCAACGAAATCAATTTTGTCATTCAAGAAAAACTGCCAGGAGAAGCTACAATATATACATCGAATGATAGCGTTTTAAATCAAGATGAAGTAGTCAATTATCCAACTGAATTCTTGAATTCTTTGGATCCCCCCGGTCTGCCACCGCATCGTTTGGTCCTGAAAGTCGGTTTACCCATTATGCTTCTACGAAATCTGAAGCCACCGACTTTGTGTAATGGCACAAGACTTTCAGTCAAAAATTGTGGCCAAATTTGATTGAAGCAACAATACTAAATGGCAAGGCAGCAGGTGAAGTTGTACTCTTACCACGCATTCCCATGATTCCAACGGACATGTCGTTTGAATTTAAGCGCTTGCAGTTCCCAGTACGTCTTGCCTTTGCGATGACCATCAACAAATCGCAAGGCCAAACGTTTCAAGTGTGCGGCGTCAATTTGGAAGAACCGTGCTTCTCCCATGGCCAATTGCTCGAGAGTGGGAACACCAAGGTGCTTATTCATTTACGCGCTAGGTGGAAAAACCAAAAATGTGTTTACCAATATGTTTAATAAATGTTTTATAAATAAGTAACAGTTTTACAACAATAAATAAAACTCAAAGTAAAAACCCTTAAGAGTTTTAATCGATTTAGGTGTTGCTAAACGCACAGGGTAACAGCTGGTATATTATATAAATGTAAAATAACAAGAAATTACTGTCTAAAAGCGAATATTTTTTGTATTTCTTTTATGCTCATATGAGCTCTCTCATATTAAACCCCAATATCATTTTGATTACTGACTTTTAGGTTAAAATAGGCTTCATAGGATGCGCAAAGTTTCAAATTAGTTGATAAAGCAAATTTTCTACTTTTAACTTTAATAAATCAACATCATTTTTGCACTGACTTGATGCCATATTATATCTGCAATAACGCTGTAACTAAACTAGTATAATAAAAAAACATTTTTATTATTTTTATTGAGTTTTACTATTAAAATAACTTACAAAAAAGTAAAAAAAAATTTAAAAGTGCACACTTTTACTTTTTCTTTTATGTTCATAGGTACTAGGGTGGGTCGATTCCGGACTTTTTTCGATTCGGGATTTCTAATAGTGCGGAAAAGTTGCCTTAGTACTTCCTGATTCCAATGCAACTTTTTGTTTTGAGATCGGATTGCATCTTCAACCCCAACTCCGGCCTTGAAATTTCGGAAATTCGCCTAAAATCTTGAAATTGTCTACCTCGCGCCTGAAATACGCATCTCATGGCAAAATGTATTATACAAAAGTTATTTGTCACGTCATTTGCTACCGAAATGGTATGTGATCATGGCCGTAGGACGAACCGTTCCCGAGATTTGAGCGAAAATGCGGCGCGCCACAGCGCAAGGTGAAAATCGGCTTGCGGCCACACTTCTTGACGTTGATTTCGCCGAGTGCTATCACTCACATTCATTCACCATCGCCAAAGGACACGTTCGGATTCGTCTCCACACAAATATTTTTTCATCGATTTCCTTCACTCTTGTCGGTGATTTCGCCGAGTTCTATCACTTACATTCATTTCCCTGCGCCATACGACACGTTCGGACTGGTCTCCACATAAATATTTTTTCATCGAGTACCTTCACTCTTGTCGTTGATTTCGCCGAGTGCTATCACTTATATTCTCTCAACAGAACACAGAACTCAAAATGTCTGTATCTAAATTTAAATTTAGACAGAAATATCCTGTGTTTGGCATATATCCGTACAATCTCTCTGAGTCCCAGTTACCAACTTACCAGAATGTTCTTTTGTGTTATCAGTTTGAAAGATTTCGTATAGGGCGACTCCGAGGCCACAACTACGAACCTAGGAGTAAAGAGGTTACAGAAATAGTTGCAAAAAAGGTTGAAAATACTTTCAAAAAGTCATCTATTCCGATAGTTTCACACACCAGAGTTGTACAAATGCTCACCACATACCATAAGCAATTTCTGACTCTTAAACAAATGTTTTTAAGGAACCCAATAGGTTTGAGCTCTAAAAGAGACGACTTTGTCTCTTCTGCCGGAAAATTATTTGACATCGCTGCTTGTAAATGCATTTATTTTTTTCTTGCATTTGTCCAAAGGAAAGGAAAGTTCCTATCAATGAACAACCATTTCTCTTGGACCAGAGAACCAGAAGAATTGGTCGCATTGGAAGTGTTGATCTACCTGAAACAAAAATGATTACAAAGAAAAATGAACGTAAAGAAGAGCTTTCAAAACGTCATTCAACATCAACACTTACCAGAAAAGTATCAGCTAGAACACGTGATCATTCAGATCAGCCAGACTCTCATACAGATGACAACAATGTAGGTGCATCGCGTATGGATTCTTCCAAAAACGATGCTGATGATGAATTTTCTCTTCCATCCTCTAAAACCAAACAAAACACACTAGTATTAGAACACACTGCTTTAGCTGCCCAAAGATTTGGAGTAAGTGATAGAGCAGCGGCCTTGATTGTTTCATCTGCTTTTCTGGATGCCAAAAAAGCAGGTTTGATAACAGAGGATCAGGCTGGCTTTGTCACTGACAAATGCAAAATTAGTCGGGCAAAAAAAAGTGTTGGAGTTAAACTCCAAAACACCGAAATTATTGACTCTGTATATGGGCTGTATTTTGACGGCCGCAAAGACAATACACTTACACTAGTCAGCGAAGGTGAAAATTACTACCGCGACACTGTCAAAGAGGAACATATTTCTCTTATAGCGGAACCTGGTTGTCATTACTTTGGCCACGTCACCTCTCCTTCCGGGTCAGCTGAGGATGAGACGCAAGCTATATGGCAACATTTACAAGACAATTCAGTTGATGTGGAACATCTAGAAGTTGTCGGAACTGATGGCACCAACACAAACACAGATTGGAAAGGTGGAATCATTCGGAAACTAGAAGAAAAAATAGGTAGGCCATTACAGTGGGTTGTTTGTCTTCTACATCTCAACGAACTTCCATTTCGTGCTCTTTTCGAACACATAGATGGTGTCTCAAAGAATCCAAATACATTCTCTGGCGACATAGGTAAACTGCTCCCTGATTGTGATAAGTTGCCTGTTGTCAAATTTGAAAGTTTTCCATCCTGCCAATTACCTTCTGAGGTTATTAATCCGACCCAACTTAGCACAGACCAAGCTTATCTCTATAAAATATCAGAAGCTGTTATATCCGATCAATGTTTAGAAAGTTGGCCATTGACCGTCTTCTGGCAGCCAGAGAAGCAGAGTCTGACACTGTAAATAGAAGGGTTAGATGTAATAAAGAGCCAAAGCAAGTGCCAAAGTTTAGTACAAAATCTGATTTTATCAATAAATTTGACACAGATTCAGACTAAAACAAGCCTGACATATGGTTGGTTGGTTGGGTTGGGCTTGGGAGGAACCCGAAGAGCAGCCACCTCCACGCGGTGGGTTCTGGGTGACCAATACAGGTTAGCTGAGAGCTGCAACAATTTTCACCTTGCGCTGTGGCGCGCCGCCTTTTCGCTCGTATCTCGGGAACGGTTCGTCCTACGGCCATGATCACATATACCATTTCGGTAGCAAATGACGTGACAAATAACTTTTGTTTTATACATTTCGCCATGAGTTGCGTATTTCAGGCGCTAGGTAGACAATTTCACGATTTTAGGCGAATTTCCGAAATTTCAAGGCCGGAGTTGGGGTTGAAGATTTCTTTCTGCGAATTGGGCAGAGCATACCTAAATTCCAATCGTTGGGCATGCTTTCATCCGACCATATTTAACAAAGAAGCTGATGTATGCTCCTTATCTGTTCTTCGCCAGCATGTTTGAATAGCTCGGTCGGCAATCCATCGGCCCCCGCCGCTTTGTTGTTCTTCAGACGAGTAATTGTTATTCGAACTTCTTCATAGTCGGGCAATGGAACGTCCGCTCCATCGTCATCGTTTGGGGAATCGGGTTCGCCTTCTCCTGGCGTTATACTTTCACTGCCATTCAGCAGGTTGGAGAAGTGTTCCCTCTATAATTTAAGTATGATCTGGGCATTGGTGACTAGATCACCTTTGGGGGTTCTACAAGAGTATGCTCCGGTCTTGAAATCTTCTGTAAGCCGCCGTAGAATTTACATGCATTACCCCTGTCGGCCAGCTTATCAAGCCTTTCGTACTCACGCATTTCAGCCCCTTTCGTTTTCTGTCTACAAATGCGTCTTGCTTCCCTCTTCAACTCTCGGTATCTATCCCATCCCTCACGTATTGTGGTCGATCGTAACGTTACGAGGTAGGCAGCCAGTTTTCTGTCCGCTGCGACACGGCACTCTTCGTCGTACCAGCTGTTCTTTTGCATTTTCCGAAAACCAATGGTTTCGGTTGCAGCTGTACGTAAGGAGTTTGAAATGCCGTCCCACAGTTCCCTTATACCGAGTTGTTGACGAGTGCTCTCAGAGAGCAGGAGTGCAAGCCGAGTAGAAAATCGTTCGGCTGTCTGTTGTGATTGCAGCTTCTCGACGTCGAACATTCCTTGTGTTTGTTGACGTGCATTTTTGTTGCACTGGGGGCGGCGAATTTTGTTAACACCTAAAGCTATTTCCCCACCTTAGATCCGTAGAAGTTGCAAGATTATGAAATATTACACCCGAACTAATAAATATGTAAATGTCAACTAAGGTCCAAATTAATTGTTTTCCTATCCTGTAGATCTTAAGATGGCATAATACAATAACTATTCGTCCAAAGTTTTATCCCGTTTATTATTTGTTTCTTGATATGTACACCCGAAAATGAAAGAATTAAAATTGTGTTGTATGGGAGGATGTAACAAAGGAATGTATGAAGAAGGTTGGAATTTGGTTGAAGTCGGCCGGGTGGGTCGGGATATGTGTGATTTCACCTCAAATTGGGCGGTGCCGCACCCATCATCCAATTTTTACCCTGGCTCCTATAAAGCCCTCTCATACCATCTCGGGTATAAAATTTTATGTCTCTGCACACCACATGGGATTGTTTTTAGCTATACAATGCAATACGTGTGCGTACGTGTGTTATCGTATTGTTTATGCTGTATGGTTTGGGATTACTTTCCAGTGCATTGCCTAAATATATATCTATTAATAGGTTATTGTATATATATATCTTAACCAAAATACAGGGTCCGGCATTCGAAATGTAACCAATTAAAATCCCATAAATTCGGTTTGGAAAATTAGTTTTATTTATTTTAAAGTACAAAATGTGTGAAAATACTCATAAATTCAGGACCAATTCACTTTTGCTCGATATGACCACCTTTTGCCTTCACTAGGCCTTGAGACGGTCAAAAACCGAATCGCAAGCTGCCCCATTGTGACTTGCCGGTATTTTGGTCCACTCACGGACAATGGCTTTCTTCAGCATTTCGAGACTGGTGTATTTTTTTCTTCGGACCTTGCTCTTCAAAATGACCCAGAGAGAATAATCCATTGAATTCGCATCTAGTGAATTCGAGAGCCATTGTATGGTCGTAATGAAGTTCGGAACGTTGTTTTTCAGCCATTCTTGGTTCCCTCGCGCTTTGTGAGACGGTGCTGAGTCTTGTTGAAACGTCCATGGTTTGTTTGCTCCACGGCTTCAAAGCAGCCTCCAGAACACTTTCCCGATAATATGTTGCAATTGGAGAGCGCCCATCTGCGGTGACCATTATTTGTCGGCGTGTGATGCCTCCTGGTGGCCAACCGATGACTTAGATTCTCGTATGAACGGTCGTTCGAGTAAACCCTATCGTTTTGAGAGTTCACCAATTGCTCAATTGGAAACATTTTTTCGTCAGAAAACACAATGTTCGGAATTTGACCGCTTTCGGAAAGGAGAAGCAACTACTTCGCTATCTCAAGTCTTACTTGTTGCTGCTTCAGTGTGAGATCATGGGCCTTTTGGAACTTTATAGGCTTGACCTTGAGCTCATTTTTCAATATGCGTCGGATGCTGCGGTATTTTCAGTTCTTTAGCCATTTGATTGGCACTTCGTCGTGAAATTCGCTTAAGTCGCTTCTTCACTTTCCGAATCATCTCACGTGACGTTGCAGTCTCTTGATGACCACCTCCATGGCGTTTTGCGATGCTACCAGTATCATTGTAACGAGTGATGGTGCGATAAACAAAAACTTTATTCACATTAAGGTGTTTGAGCTCACGAAAAATTGCTGGCTAAATATAAAGCAGTTACACTATTACGTTTGAATTCCTTTGCTGATCACTGTTTTTTGCTTTCACTTTAGGCAAAACGCTTTTGAACACTTGTGAAAAATACTCCGAACTGTCATTCAGCAAATTCATAAACAGCTGATTCCAGTGCGACAGCTGCGCGAACGGTCTGAAGTTGGTTGCACTTCGAGTGCCGGACCCTGTAAATATATTTGTATTGTTGTAAATTTGAGTGCATGCGTATTACTTATAAATGCATATATTTTTATGTGTTTATTTATGTATGTATCTACGTATGTAATATATTTGAAAATATATATTTAATATTTGTGGACTGTATATGTGTTTTATAATAAGTATTTTTTGACCATTTTCCCGGGCGGCAAAAGTAGCTTTGCTGGATAGGTGCTTGCGATCCTGTCATGTTCGTCAACTAAGTGACGTTCACGATGACCATGCGTCTTTCTGTGTGTTGAATCAGTGAAAGTTTGCTCGCAACTATTTCTGCAAATCTCGTTACAACAGTATCCTGTCGGCTTTTCCTCTTTCAAATCGGATGCCTGTGTATCTTTTTTGATGTGACGGGCTTCTTTTTTGCACCTTAGTATTCCTATCTTCACTGCTTTCGTCTTTCGGTGATTGTTGTATGTGTTCATTCGTAGACATCCCATCCGTTTATTCTTCTTGGCTTTTGGGCTCAGTGTTACATCTTCCGCTATCATACCTCCATCTGTAGCGGCTTCAACTATCATGTCTTCATTTAAGTTTCTTTCATCAGGGCGGATCAGTGATCCAGTGTTAGACCTGTAACAACATAACCAGCCTCCTTAATTCCTCCAGTGAAGTGATTCTCCTGGGAATAAAACGTCTCTTAAAGACTTTTTTTCTTCGTTAGTTAAGCGAAGATCTTTACTTTAACGTTTTGTCTTTTAATTTTTTTCTATATTGTCGCTCCTCGATTCTTTTGTTCTTCTGCTTTTCTTCGTTTTCTGCCAGGCTGCATGGTTTTTTATCGCATTTAGTTGTCGACTTTGTTGTCAGCTACCATTAAGTCGTATTCTTCCTGTTGTGACTTTAACTTCAACCTCTCTTTCTACAAAAATCTTTTTATCTCATCTTTTTCCATTCTCCTCAGTTTCCGAAGTAGACATTTTATTGTTCACATCATTAAATGTGCATTGCTCCTCAAAAGTAATTTTCTCTACGCGCAGCTTGCCTTCCTTCGATGTGTCATCTATGCGATACTTCTCGAAGGTTATATCCTCTACGCGCAGCTTGTCTTTCATTGATATGTCATCTATGCGAGGCTTCTCAAAGGTTATATCCTCCACGCTCAGCTTGCCAAAGGTAATATCTTCTACGCTTCTCGAAGGTTATATCTTCTACGCGCGGCTTGCCTTTCTTCGATATGTTATCTATGCGAGGCGTCTCGAAGGTTATATCTTCTACACGCAGCTTGCCAAAGGTAAAATCTTCTACACATAGCTCATTTTCTTTTTTGTTTTTAATCTTTTCATAATGTCAGTGATATCAAAAGATAGATCTTCTATCTCAACATTAAAATTTGAATTGTTGTAATGGAGTGTCAATTCGTGGATATTTTTCTCCAGTTGCTACATAAATTCTTAAGAAGATCTTCATATCTTTCAAAATCATCTTCGTCGGCAGTGTACATTTTTATTTTTGTCTCTTCAATTATAGATCGAGTTTTTGCCGACCTTTTTACAATTGTCTGCTCTAGAAGGTTTATTCTATTGGCAATTGGGCTATTTCCTCTAGCCCCTATGTCCATCTCTTTGGAACCTAGTTTCTTTATGAGCTCCTGGACTCGCTTCCTATTATCTTGCGCTTTCTTCCATTTATGTTCTACATTTATTTTCTCAAATCGTAGATCGCCTTTCTTTTGGTGTTGTAATGAATCTGCAGTGCTCGACATCTCGGATTTCTCTCAAGCTAATCAGCCGGCTCGAAGGACCAAATGTTTGAATTATAATATCAAAATCCGGCTCGAAGAACCAAATCCTTGATATTGCCTGTATTTCATTTATAGTTCTTTACAACTGCTAATCATCCGGTTCGAAGGATTTAATGTTTGACTTGTAATATCAAACTGTTTGATTTGTAAAATCGTTAAACTCAAATAAGAATCTTTAAGTTCCTTACCGCTGGTGGAAGGAAAACAAAGACCTTGTTTGAGCTGAGAATTATTCATACTAATTCTATTTGAATATTTTTAAGCCTTATATACTATTTTGGAAATCTTACGTATCTAATTAAATATATGTGTATGTTTTATCTATACAATTCAATACATGTATGTGTCATATTGTTAACGCTGTATGGTTTGGAATTATATCTTTTAAATAGGTTATCGAATGTTTACATCTTAACCTAAGTAAATATATTTGAATAGTTGTAAATTTTAATGCATGCGTGTTGCATATAAATGCATTTATGTTTATTTGTTTAACTTTTTTCAATATATTTGGAAATAGATATTTAATATTAGTGGACTGCATATGTGTTTATAATAAGTATTAAATGGTAAGCCTTGGCACCAACGCACATGTTCATTTTTGAACACAGACGGACGGACAGGCAGACATACAGATTTCAACTAGTCTGGTCTCCTGATTATTTATATATGTATGTATGTAGATACGTGTACATATACATATATGTATATAACCCTCTATCTTAGTTAGTTTCAGGTAATACAAACAGCCGTTAGGTAAACAAAACTATTATCCTCTGTAGCAACGTGTTGCAAGAGTATAACAACCGAATTAATATAGAAAAATTCAAAAAAAATATTTAAAAATAATTCATAAATATTTATAAATAAAATAAACATAATTCATCATAAAGGAGAACGGAAAATAAAATTATACAGTTCTTTGAATTTTAATATACATAGATTCTTATCCGAAAGTTATTTAGGGAATAAAATTTATTTAAAAAGTAGCTGGCCCGCAGCCGTTTGTCTTGCGTGAAATTATGTGTTTTGAAACGAAAAGGAAGTTAAATTTATCATTTCATTTTTTTTTTTTCAATATAAACAACATTTTTTGGTTTCTGTTCTGATGTACAGAAAAGATGGTTTTCCAACACACACTGTGCGACTATCCTTGTGTCCTGTTAATTGTCATCTCAAATGCAATTTTCACTGGAAACCGAATACGTTTGAACTGAAATGGCAAATCGTTAGAACTCAAAGGAATTCTTAGAATTAAGCATTCTGCCCCCTTGTATTCATCCAACTTTGAGACGCAAATGATGCAAGCCTCTCCGAAGAATTTAGAAATTCCACTGGATAATTCACGGTGTCGTCGTCATTGTCAAGACGATCGATCGATTTGTATGAGCGCAAGTTTCCGGAATTTGACTTTGAATCTTCCAGTTTAAGTCAACGACAGCGGCATTTTTGGTAGCTAACAATGTGCGTGCACTTAAGGAATCGTAGTTGCGATAATTTTCCCAATGTCCGAACATTCATGATGAGTGGAATGAATGAATGACAGATGGAATTGATATCGATCCACCGGAATTGATCCATTTCCAATTTTTTGCGAAGACGATGTAAAAAGTCTTCGGCAATGTCATTTTTGTTCTTATCCCATAACTAACACGGATCTGAAGGCTGATATGTCGAAATGATTATCGCGAAAAGTGTGCAAACATCATTTTCATTCAAGTGATTAACATGTTCCAGCAATTGTAATTGCTGGCTTACTTCTCCAAACACCGTACCATTCACAGTACCCAATGAATCAAATAAAGTTGAAAAGCGTAGCGTTGTTTTTCGGTTGGATTGTGTAAATTCGTCCTAATGCATTAGTTGATAACACACATGGATGTCCATCTACTGGTTGGCCTTATTTCTGCGCCACTATTTCTTCGACGATACAAATCAGGTATAATATCAAGGTATTTTCGAATAGAGCAATGTTCTCACAAACGAATCACTGACGAAAGTTGAGAAAAAACTCGTCAATGTTAATTTTGTTGCTCTCGATGTTTTCCACTGGCTATACTGTATTCTCTGGGTTGAAATACACTCTTTGGCCATTCTCCAAATTAACTGCGAGACGCACAACAGTCGGAAAACGTTCATGAATAGCAAAAGTAAATATCCTACAAAGCGCTTTATAGCAGTTCAAGTATCGACCCTATCGTTCAAGACCAATAACCGTCATGTTGCTTCTTCACAAACGTATTTTATCGATTACACCAAACTGCAATACTCAACATTGACATGAGTTTTGAATGTGAATTAGACAACAGTGGCGAATATGGTACGATCCATGTGTTGTCAACTTCGATACTCACGCCTCTAAATTGAATGCTAAATGTTCTGCCATTGTCGTCTGGTGAGCGACGCCGATAGAGTGGATATCCATCATTTCTAGTTTGTGTTTCCGAAAGAAAAGTACGTGGATACTGTTTCGTGCATTTATTGACAGACATACAAACCGAAGTGGGGTTGTGGTGTCCGCAAGGTTCATGAACCTTATTGGTTTTCATCACTTCGTATAATACTGGATCTTTCTTTGCATCAGGAATTGCCGCATGATTGAATGATTTCATCAATTTGATCTGGTCACCGTCCGCCATAATGTGTGCGTGCGGCAAAACTGTCTTTTGCAACCCAACAGAGTACATCTAGCATGTCTAACACAGTGGTCGGCATGGGAGGATCTGCCACTGTATTTGGTGTTTTATGAAAAAATAGCCCAGTAAGGAAATTGGAATTAAAATTAAGCAAATTCTTATAAATAATTAATACTATAATGAAAATTAACAAAATGTTCTCTTAAGGATATATTCCCTATTATCTTTAAAAGACTTGGAACATAAAGGCAGAGCATGGCACAAGGCATTTAGGAATCACAAAATATTTCTCGCAGAGCATATTTGGTTTTGCGCTATAGTCTTAAGTGATGTTAATTCGTTGCTGCTCGACAACGACTGAACGATAGAGCGTAAGCGTACGTGTGAAGTGAGTTTGCAACATTTTGCTATGAAATGCCGACCACTGATCTAACAGCACCACATATACGTTGCTTCAAGATAATGTCCATCAATCATTGTAACTGTTGTTTGAAAAGTTGTGCTGTGACATCGTAACGATCGCTTGCTGATTGACCGATATCCATAATTCCGCACGTATGGCACTGCCGATGTTAGGGCGATGATTTTCACCATTGATCACTTTGTGCGAAATACACACAATGCTTTTCACTGATTAATTTTCGCTAATAATTTTTAAATAGCCGGAATAAAAAAAACCAAAGTGTATTCAACAAAGTGAAGACCAGAGTATATGACATTTAATTTTTCTTTACGCTTATTTGACATGAATGTTGTCATTGGCTTAACCCTTACATTTATTCAAAAATTCAAATTCGAAAATTCAAAATTAAGCAAATTTCAAAACGAAAAACAATATTTTTTTTTGTAACTGAATAAAATGCCGAATACTTGTTGCCTATGCAAAACAACTCATGGAAGCAACTTACCAACGTTTTGTGCTCCAACTGACAAATCGCAACGGAATCAATGAGAAAAAGTATGTGGCTTACAACTCAGTTTGTCATCAAGAATATGTAGGCTACATTTTAAGGCGGAGGAAATAAAATAATCTCCCCTTAAAAGAAGACGACTAAGCCCCGATGCAGTACCCTCATTAAACTTACTTCCCAAAAAAGTAAGGAACCCTCATATTTTGATAAATAGAAATTTTGCGTTTTTACTATTGATTAGGTCTCTAGACAAACTTGTTTGCGCGAGAATTTTAACAACTGTTCGGAAGCTATACATGCTGTGCTGTAGTTTTTGTGGTAAGGAGTTTCTGTTGTGGAATTGGTGTAAATTTCTGGTGCACATGAACGAGAACCACGCGTTTTTTAATAATGCTCTTGCCAACGCAGCTGTTCAAACCGAGTAAGTTATTTTTGGTTGTCTAGTTTAAACAAGGCCATGCATCAAGCCCTCTCTAACCTGTAGAGGAAAATTGCCTTGCAAAGTATCACATGAACATACTTGTATAATGAACATCATTTGAAAATATAACGCAAAACACTGATTATTTTACTTACATATGGTAAGATATCGTGGTGCCATGCGTTTGTATTAATGCTCCTCGTTGTATAATGTGGATATATACTTTGGGGTAGTATTTATACTAAATTTTAATGTGATATGGCACGGAACAGAAAAATTTAGAACTTCAAGTTAGGTCGCTGGAGAGTGAAGTAGCGAGCTCGAGTAAGCTTGTAACCACAGTGAAAAAGTTTTTTACGGAAGGTCAGATTATGAAGCTGATTGTAAATAAAAATATACATTGGTCATGGTCAGACATTTCATCGGCCGTTATCTTACATGCATCAGGACCACAAAGAGCATATAGGCATTTATCCTACTGCGTCCGTGGCCACTTTGAATAACTGGGTGCGGTAATTTAAAATGGATGAAGGGCTTTTAGAAAATGTGATTAAACTTATGGAACATAGTAAATTAAGTAAACAAGGAACGGATCTGTGTGCTTTCCATAGATGAGATGAAAATAGCTTCATGCTATGAGTATGATCCGATGGAGAGAGTCATTGAAAACCATCAAACTATGTGCAATTTGTATTCGTTTGAGGATTGGTGTCCTCATGGAAGCGAAACCTATTTTTAAGGATTTGATTATATAATAAAGAAAGATACATTGAAGAACATAATCTCAAAACTATATTCAGCAAACTTTACAGTCGTTGGAGTCGTTTCGGACATGGGGCCTTCTAATCAAGCAATGTGGAAAGATATCGGTATCTCAACTTGTAAGTGGTATATTATTATATTTTTATGAGAATGCTAGAATGCTTCTTAATTTACAATAATTTAAACTAATTCATTAGCAAAAACTTGGTTCAATCATCCTAATAGTGATACACAGCGTGTATTCGTGTTTGCTGATGCACCGCACCTTTTAAAATTAATTAGAAATCACTTTATAGATAGTGGTTTTATTTATGAAGGAAAAATTATAACAGTACAGACAATTAAGCAAGTTTTGAACCTAACGACAGTCTCGGACGTATCCATTACTTATAAATTAAGCGATGAGCATTTGGAAGTAAAAGGCGCAAGCCGTCAAAAAGTGAAGCTTGCTGCGCAACTATTTTCGAACACGTGTGCTAATGCTATAAGAAGATGCTACATAAGTAGATGGACATAAAATATATACCGCAGTGGAATGTGCAGATTTTATCCAACTTGTTAATAACTGGTTTGAAATTTTTAATTCTACTATTCGTTCTAATCAAACTCCGTTCACAATGCCATATGGAAAAGCACTTTTGCAACAAAACGAAGTGCTCGAAAAAATGTCCAAAATAATGTCTGAGCCCTTGATTACAAATAAACGATGCATAGCTCCTTTTCAAAAGGGAGTAATTATTTCCACAATTTCCACAACGTCTCTTAAGCTATTACTTGAGTACCTACATGGAAACTTTGGGATGGAATATAATTTAACGCAGCGCCTGAATCAAGACATCTTGGAGAATTTTTTTGGCGCTATGAGAAGGGTTGGGGGGCAATATGACCATCCGACACCGCTACATTTTAAATATCGACTTCGAAAATATATGTTTGGTAGATATATTTAAATGATCCTTTAAAGCGTTTTTATTTAATTTGTGTTTTTTTTTTGTAGCACGGAACACCGAAAGTTTAAGCTCAACATTGAACTACAAAGAGGACGATGCAAAGTGGCTGACACTATAATATCCGGAGCCGGAATATTTTTAGAGAGATAGAGATATATACAACATTTAGTACACTTACTTTTTAAGTAAAGGAAACGACAAAAATTAATAATCAAAATTTACATTAGTACAAGTTGGGTTCATTTTATGAAGATGGACTGGAATATTTGGGTGGTTTTTAATACACAAATTAAATTTAGGTGACAAATTTCAACTGATGAGTATGGACGTTTAGACCAGCGAGGAGGGACAGGACTTAAAAACCGAACCAAAATATTTAGACCAGTTAAAACTTTTTTTAAGAAGACGTGTTTATAAATGTGAATAACGACAACATTTGCAGTGAGAGAAATTTCGTAGACATACTTTTTGATAAATGCAAAGATATTGCTCTTGACGATAATGTCAAGAAATTGTTTT